>NC_062523.1:22843777-22848777 GCF_022655615.1 Tachysurus fulvidraco | reverse complement strand
CCTGATACTGTTCAATCTGAATAATGTATTCATATTTAACTGCAGACAGTTCTATAACAAGACAGGCTTTATGGAATACAGCTTATTTTGTTTCAAATAAACATTATTAATTTCACACAATGACAAAATTTTCCAATCAGTCTATAGGAGCTTGTGTTTCTTTCAAAGTCTTTCTATTATCTATTAAAAACTTAAATTACATTGAAAAAAATTAAATTACACACGGTAGTAAAATACATATAATTATTCTTTTCTCATAAATCACAGTCATGTCCCACACAAGTCATGTAATCCATTCAGCCATACATTTACTGTACTACTGATCCTATATAAGGTTGAAAGAAGCCTGGAGTACAACCCTAGGATCAAATCCACAGCAAACCATTCACCCTCAAACAATACTGTCAATTTAGAGATGCCAATCAGCCAGTAGTGCATCTCTTTGGACTGGAAAAGGAAACTGGCATACAAAGAGGAAACTCCTGAAGCACAGAGAGATTATATAAACTCGCACATAACCGAGAAGGGAAATTAACCCCCAACCTGGGAGGTGTGAGGCAAACTTACTATCTACTAAGCCACAATGCCCCAAGTCAGGTAAGGTAAATAAAAGTCCATTATTTTTCTTTTTCATTATTTTTTTCAACAATGCTCTTAACTACATTCAGCAGCATAATAAAGATATCATGAGAGACATTTGCCAGAAAGAACACACTTGAGCATATATTTTATACTGACACACCTAGAGTGTGAGAATGCTGAGGGTGGCAACAAAGAGGACTGCTCAATCGCACAATCGAGTCCAGGTATTGTGTATTTTTGAAGTTAAGATTTGTTAGAAATAAACAGTTTGCAAAAAAAGAACACAAAGAATGGTTTCATAAAACATGTTCATCCAGAAAGCATCCCATAAAATGCAGCATTTTCAGGTACATTTTCAGGTACGTACATCATCAGCATGTTTGTAAAAAACTGGCTACATACAAGAAAAACTACTAATTTGTATATTGTAGAATATGTGGATTGTTGGAGTGGATCTTCTAGGCTTTGGAGCTGTTGATCCAGGTTGACCAGGGTCCCGTCTAAAGATTTATGGCAACATGAATTACCAGAATGTTTTAGCCAAATCCTGTTTGTCTCTCCAAGGAGATTAAGACATGGTCGTAAATAGGATGTTAAAAATAATAAACCTAAATATAAACAGAAATTAATGCAGAAAAAGTTCTTAACAAGTTCTGGGTTTGACAGAGACCATCTCAGTTTATGAGTCTGAATCCTAAACAAAACCAGTGGTATAAATTGAAGACCTAGGCCTATAACAAAGTTTGATATGGTCTGCTATAAAAGTGATTCCAAACTTGTTAGACATTACAGGAAGACTTGTGTTTTTCCAACAGTGGAAAGATATAGTAATTGCAGAATTACATTACCTAATAATAATAGAAACAATAGAATGACTGTTGAAGCTAATATTACACGATTCCAAGTGATTTTTCTTTTTTTTTTAAGATTATATTTAATTGACTAATTAAACTTTATCAATGATATACTTTATATAAAACACAAACATTTTACAGTTTGTCTTCTCCCAAGTGTAGTCAGAACTCCAAAGAACAAACCTCAAAGACAAACAGATTGTGTGTGTGTGTGTGTGTGTGTGTGTGTGTGTGTGTGTGTGTGTGTGTGTGTGTGTGTGTGTGTGTGTGTGTGTGTGTGTGTGTGTGTGTGTGTGTGTGTGTGTGTGTGCGCGAGTGTGCACAAGAGTGTAATTCGTGTTTGTCCATCCTCTTAAAGGTACTCCAGGATAGAAGGACATCTTAAAAAAACACAAACCTGCACTCTTCAGCCTGAGAGGGGTTTGTGTGTGTGTGTGTGTGTGTGTGTGTGTGTGTGTGTGTGTGTGTGTGTGTGTATGTGAGAGAGAGAGATTGTGTGATCAAATTCAGGCATGCTGTGCCAAAGCAGGCAGTAAATTATTTGCTTGTATTGAAAGGACACAGTATTTATTTATTTCATTGTGCAAGGGCTAGGGGCTGAAAAAGGGGGGAAAGAAGAGTGTGTGTATGTGTGTGGCATCTTTGGTGGTCAAGATTGCCCCTTTCTCACCCTAATATCCTGTCCCCCCTCACACTCATCATGTCTACACACACACACACACACACACACACACACACACACACACACACACACACACACACACACACACACACACACACACACATGTCCTTATAGTCCAGAAGCCTCCTCGCTAATTAACAACACCTCAGTACCGCCTTCTCTTGCATGGCAGTAAATATTCCCACACACACATACACACACACACACACACACACACACACACACACACACACACACACACACACACACACACACACACACACACATCCATATCCCAGATACAAGCCCTCCATTACCCCCTCTCTATTCTTTTCCTTTTCTCTTTTCTGGTTTTATCACCTCCTTTCGTTTTGTCTTCAGTGCTACAGCCATCAATCATCCCATTAACCTATCGTGTTAGGGGAAACTCTCGGGAACGCCTCCTCCCCTCCTCCAACCCCAAGCATCATCCCACACTCTCAACTCTATTTCTCTTACACACATGAAAAAAAGTATTAGGAAGTACAGTCTCACCTTTTACACCTCACAATTTTTTAAGTTTCATACCTTAACACAACTCTCTCTATATCTCTCCCTCTCTTTCTCTCAAGTAGACACACAGGTCAGACTGGTTCCTGGCCTGTGAGGGTCAGAAGGATTTTTGTGGAGATTTTGGGGAACACTCTGGGTGGTACGCTGGCCCCTGTAGCAAGCACAATGCCCCCTGTGTCACCATGCGACTCATAGCCTTGTTTTACAACAGGGGAGGAGACGCCTTCAATGCCCCAATGATGTGAACCACCCTGAGCCTATTCACAGTGACAAACGGGCTCCGCCACTCCTAACACACACAGGCAGACAACAGTGTACCCTGTATGCATGCATACCTCTACATCTGTGCACACTGACCACATATGCACATGCTACCGACACATGCCAATACAGCAACTAATGTATGCCATCCATACATTTTCTACCGACATTCTAATTTTGCACCCTTTATTTATCTCTCACTCTCTCTCTTTCTGTTGCTCTAAAGCCCCCTCTTTGGCTGGCTCTCAGCAGGGCTGAATTGGTGTTGCTTTAATTCAATCAGCAAGCTCTTTTCTTTTGCCGCTCTTTGGAGGCCTCAGCAGCCAAATGGCTTGATGACAACGTAATTGCAAAAGAATTGAATGAGGGCTGCCGCCAAAGAAGAGAAAAAGCTCACCGGCATTCTCCTGCAGATATACACATGGTGACACACATACTCTAGACTCCTCTTTGACTAGATTCTGAATGTCCCCAGTCAAACAGTAGTTTTACATGTAAGATTCCCGTAAGATATGTTAAGAAACAGCATCAGCTACTGTAAAGGATTCATAGAAGCAGGTGGTGTAGAATCCATGAGCGGGGTTTATTAAAGAACCAGAGCAGACAATCTAAATTGCTAATTGATAATCAGCAACGCAATAGTACAAAATCAAAAAACCAAACTGCAAAAATCATGATAATATGGCATGGGCCAAAACACAGTAGGGCAAATGGTACACAATAGAATGGTTTGGTGCATAGCTAAACTAACAATACTTCACTTGGAGCTTTTAGAAATGCTAAAGTCGTGAGGTAACGATGAGAGATAACCCGAAAGTAATCGGTATTCCAGGAAGGGTTCCCTTTGGTGGTCAGAAGAACTAATTGTTATACATGACTTTATAGTACGTTTATAAACTAGCTGTGCCAGCATGCTGGTCATTTTAATGCTCCCGTCCCGGTCTTTGCTAAATGCATTTAAAATTTTTGTTTTTGCATTTAAAACTTTTGCTTGTTGGTCTGGGTATCCAGTATATTTATGCAGTACCACAGCTCAGCTATAGTCATTTGGCTCAGTTTCTGCATCGCAGGTCAGATCATAAGTTCTTGTCACCAAAAAATGCTGTCCATTTTTGTAAAGTTTCTGCATTTGTATTGATTCTGGGTTGATTTTTTTTTCTTACTACAGTCAATCCATGCTTGAGTTCACTTGGAGCTAGACCAAAACTCAGACACTTTTTGGCCAATGATCTTGAGCCACATCTGATTATTACACAACACTGATTATCTTTTTCAGGTTCCAAATTTCAGGTTTATTGTCATATGCATAAAGTGTGCTTAAACATCTATATACTATGACATTTTTATTAGCTATTCTAGTTCACTTCTGCCCAGACACAGTAGTGAACCAGCAAGTATGTAGCATCTTATATACAGTATAGGTTTAGGGTTAGGGTTAGGCCCAGACGTCTGCCCAGACACAGTACAAAAACTATGTAAACAGTGTGTGAGGGATATTGTACATATTCAGGACGATAAATGATTAACATAATATGGAGGGTAATGCACACACAAGGATATTCACACACAGTCTGATATTAGTACAGTAAGTAATATGATAAGTGTCCATGATGAAATACATCTAGCTGACAAACCACACCGAGGGGGGAAATGCAGCAGTGAATTCAAATGAACTAAACACTGTAAAAACACCCTAAAAACACCTTGTAACTACTAGCCCTAGTTCCTCCAGTCAAATATACCCAATTCATCTGAAAATATACAGTTTATTATGTTTGTGAATGAGAGTCTTAATATGCCTTTAACTGGAATGCAAACTTATAATCACAGTAACAGTTACTTAACAAAAGTCAAAAGGAAGAACATGTACTGTACAAGCTGAAGAACCAAGAGATTACTTCACATGACTTTATATCTCAGAAGACATTTTCAGTATTGTTTGGATCTAGATCTAGAAATCCCAGTGAGTTCCCATAGCAAAGCCTTGGAGTACCTTCAAAATTGAAACATCTGTGCAGATGGGTGGCAGTGAAATAGAGCTCACCAGTGTGTCCAGAGACATGTAAACTCAGAGAAATGGGGTGAGAACA
>NC_062523.1:22758777-22838777 GCF_022655615.1 Tachysurus fulvidraco | reverse complement strand
GCGTGTCCATATTGTCCATATTGTGCTAATTGAAATGTGACGGATCATAACCGTTGACACAGTTTTGCACGCTTCGGTTATTAACGTCCTAAATACGTTTTAACGGCTGAAATAAGGCGCGCGCGCCAATCAGTGGCTGGTCAGTAGTGGGGGTCGTGTGTGTGTGTGTGTGTGTGTGTGTGTGTGTGTGTGTGTGTGTGTGTGTGTGTGTGTGAGAGAGAGAGAGAGAGAGAGAGAGAGAGAGAGAGAGAGAGAGAGAGAGAGAGAGAGAGAGAGAGAGATGTTTACGCACTAAAAAATTCAATCTAATCTACTAAAACTGGTAACCTACTGTTTATGTATTTACTACTAACACACACACACACACACACACACACACACACACACACACACACACACACACACACACACACACACACACACACACACACGAAGTGTTATTACACTATATATAAGAATTTATTCCTTTAAATCTGCTTTGTGATAACTTCCACTGATAAATGCGATGTACAACTAATATGTAAATGAACTGAATTTAGTTTATCCTGTGTTCTGACACGCTAAGCTTGTGTATTAGACATATCGACACTTTAACTACAACTTTACTTTTGTAAGTTTAAACTAATGTTTTTACACAGTAAACTTTAAGACTTGGTTTAAACGCTTCGTACACATTAGGAGGTTTTGCGCTTTGCCCGAGCGACTCTTAATGACTGACTCCAAAGTCTGTCGCTTTGCTGGTTCGTAATCTAAACCTAGCCGCTCGCTCCCGGGGTGCCATATGCGAAGTGTGTCTAATTTAGTTAATGAAGCCTCGTTTCTTTGTAATGACATCAGACTTGAAGACCCCCGCCCCGTGCGAGCCTCCTCCCCTCCCTGCGCCTCACGGAGACCCTATTGGTTGTGCACGGGCCGTCGGTAAGGAGCTGACACACCGTCCCCGCTGACTTCCCTCAGGTCTGCTATAAAACACGCGCGTCACTCTTCTGACGGGCCAAACACTCGTCCAGACTGATCCGGAATAACAAAGTCAATATCGCAAGTTGTACTTGCATGCGCAGCACCCGCTTTCGGTAAGTTCTTCAAACAAACCGTTATTTTATAAAGGTGTAAAAAGTTTTATCAAAGTTTTTTACACTTCGTAGTGTTACATTTAATTTCACCTTCGGGTGTTTTGTCTTGTGCCATTTTTTTATTTTTGGAAAGCCTAAGTAACGTGCTGTCCTGTTAACCTTGAGAGAAACTTCAGGCTTATGTAAATAAGCACATCCGTTAATTTGCTTTAGTTAATTAGACGTGATTTCTAATTCAATTACAATTTAGGATTTATACAAAGCACCTAAGAAGCAACTCCACTTGTATTAATCCAGTTAATACTCACTGCAACTAATCCCTAACTTAACCCATGTAAAAGTGTTTGTGTTGAGGATGTTAGTGTGTAATGATTCAATTACACGTTTCTATTCTAACTTTCTATTTCCACTTTTAGACCTAGCCTCTAGATCTACTGAAAACAACCACCGCTGAACTAGAAGACATGGACTCCGATACAAGCAGAGTGTCCAGTCGGCCGTCCTCTCCGGAGGGAGATGATTTGTTTCTCTCTGCGGTGAAGAAATCAGTGGGTTTCTCAGGCGCAGTGTCGTCTACGCAGAGTGACTCACCCCCAGAGCTGAGCGCGGACCTGCGCGGCCTTTCGAGCGGCGACGAGAACGCTCTCGGCCTAAAGATGTTCTCCAAGAAAGACCGCAAGCTGCTGTCCGAGAATGAACTACAGAGCATCCGTCTAAAGATCAACAGCCGCGAACGCAAACGCATGCACGACCTGAACATCGCCATGGACGGTCTGCGCGAGGTCATGCCTTACGCGCATGGGCCCTCGGTGCGCAAGCTTTCCAAGATCGCCACGCTGCTGCTGGCGCGCAACTACATCCTCATGCTTAGTAACTCGCTCGAAGAAATGAAACGACTCGTCAGCGAGATTTACGGGGGCGGAGGTGGAGGCAGCAGCGGTGCCCACCACGCGACATTCCATCCGTCTGCCTGCGGTACACTGACGCACGCCACAGGTCCACTGGCCAGCCATGCAGCTGCTGCCGCTGCCGCCGCTGCTGCATCTCATCCGGTTCACCATACTCTGCTTCCTCCAACCGTGTCTAGTGCTTCTCTACCAGCACCAGGCCTTTCGGCCTCGGTCAGATCACACCATGGACTCCTGAAGGCGCCATCGGCCGGAGCGAGCCCCCTCACCTCTGGCTTTCAACACTGGGGCGCGAGCATTCCGTGCCCGTGCAGCATGTGCCAGGTCCCAGCGCCACACGTGCCAACCATGAGCTCGGTCATTCCGCGCCTGGCCAGCGACTCCAAATGACTCAATCTTTTTAAAACATGCGGATAAAGACCTCATATTTAGAGACACTTAAAGACAATTTGTGGTTTGATACCGCCTCATACACTTCTTCGTGCCATAATTTGCTTTGTCTCCAAAAATAAATTGCGGGTGAATTGGATCATTAAGAAAGACAGCCCAGTGACACTAATATAGATGTTTTTTCTAACATGTTAGCCGAAGTAGATTTTACAACAGGGTACCTTTATTTCTGAGTCTATTCGGTCTCTTTCAAAAAACAAATTTGGGAAGTATAACCCAAAACTTGGCGATACGTGTGTAAATATGTAAATATGTAGTGTTTGTACAGTATGAGAGTTTCTATATTAGTTTTGGGGTGAACTCGTTTACCTGAGACTGAAGTATTGCACCTGCTCATCTCTACCATGTCTTTCTTAATTTCACTCTTTCTCCCTCTTTTGTTTCTCTTTTCTCGTTTTGCTCCTGTTTTACTTTTGTCACTGTCCGACACAAAGAATTGTCATTTTTATTTTTTATAAAAGTGTGAAACGATATTTATTTACTTATTTTTTATTTTATCCTACATGAATGAGGAATGTGCTGAAATTGTAAATGTAGTTAAATAAAATAATTAATAATAATTGCACTTTTTTCAACCCTATCATCTGCTCTAAGAAATGTGCGCACCCGATTCTAACGCTCACTCAACAACAACAAAACTATTATTATTATTATTATTATTATTATTATTATTATTATTATTATTATTATTATTATTATTATTATTATCATTATTATCATCATTAATGATGATAATAATGATAATAATAATAATAATAATAATAATAATAATAATAATAATAATAATAATAACTAGTAGTAGTAGTAGTAGTAGTAGTAGTAGTAGTAGTAGTAGTTTATATTGCAATAGAAACTACATCTGAATATGTTCAAGAAAATTTGAAAAGCAATCATTTAAATGATGGGTGAGGGTGATTCTAACAAACTACGGGGCAACGAAACAATTATATATTCAACGAATCACAACTGCACCATTACACATAATGAATATTATTACATAATAAAGATATTATTATTATTATTATTATTATTATTATTATTATTATTATTATTATTATTATTATTAAATGTGTTTACAATTATATGTAACATAGTGCAGTTGAACAAACCACACCCGATCACAATGATTAACTCCAGTAACGTGATTAATCAATAAAGTGAATGCCAACACTACAATACCTTTTAATCTTAAAATATAATTACTTGAAAATTGTTTCATTTTTAGCTTATGATTATATGCTTACCCACTGAATACTAAATAAGTAAATAAATAAGAATTAGTTTGGTGCTCTATTAAACGAAGGCAACATCATTAAATTAAAAAGAGGAAGCACAAACAAAATACAGATGGTATTTAACTTTGGTTAAATTGTAAATAATAATAGTACTACTACTACTACTACTACTACTACTAATAATAATAATAATAATAATAATAATAATAATAATAATAATAATAATAATAAGATATCAAGACGTATAAATAATCTGTAAATAAAAATGATCAGTGCTGGGTTCTTGACCTTACTGGCTATGAGATCTTCATGAGATCTATTTATATCTCTATCGTTATTTTCCAATGAACGTTAGAAGGGAGTGTAAATAAATAAATAAATAAATAAATAAATAAATGAATAAATAAATAAATAAATAGGTCCAACAATATATTATTTAAAGCCCAGAGGAAGCCAGAAATCACATTGAACTTGGTAAAACACAGAGGAGACGAGCTGAGAGAGAATAAATCCAGGAGGATCTAGTGGAATACATAACTAAACTACAGCAGCTGGATAGCACATTTTCACATCTTTTACAATGTTTCCAATGACCTTTTTAGCTGGAACGATATGGAGCTAAGATGAACTCTGAATATTCATTTTTGCCTGTTTGTTGTTACTCTGTTTCGAGATTAAAGGACTCCCGACTACAGAAAATCCTTTAACCTCCAGAGTGCTCTGAGTTTGAGTTATGGGAATATACATAAATCTTAGCTGTAATTCTGATAGTTGTGTAATTTCTAAAATGCTATATTAAATAACATAACTTTCGTCATTTTATATGTTTGTTTATATGTTTGTTTGGACCTGACGAAGATAATAGACCATCACAAAGCAGATTTAGCTAAAAAAAATTCTCGTTGTGGTCTTTGTTTTCCAGAGCCAGTGAAAAACTGTTCCAGTTACATCTTTTAGTAAATAGAGGCGGAAACTCCAGATCCTTCACAGGTAGTTAATTATTTAATGCTTTATGCATTCAGGCTATAACAATAACAATTGTGTAAGGTATCTGAAGACATAAAGCATTGGAGGTTTATGAGTTTAACTCCATATTAAACTGATGCAAGAGGTCTGCTAAATGTCTTTTCTCTCTTACAAACATCTGCTTGTTAGCAATCTTCGCCGCCTAGCCCATTTGCTGAGAGTAAAAATGCAATTATCCCAAAAAGTAATGAGAATTACACGCTATCGCGTTTCCAAATTAATCACCGCGCGCCTCCCCCGCCGAGCCACCGTACGCCCTCCACCTTAATAAAGTCTCTCTCTCTCTCTCTCTCTCTCTCTCTCTCTCTCTCTCTCTCTCTCTCTCTCTCTCTCTCTCTCTCTCTCTCTCTCTCTCTCTCTGTGACTGCTCTTTAGAGTGCCAATTAAACACTGACACACGGCCAATGACCCAGGTACCACCGGAAAATGCGCAATTAACTGCAAACAAACTGCGGTTCACTGCATAAATGAAGGAGCACAAAGTGCAAATATTAGATTATGCATGGCAGAAATGCAGCGAATGTATTGTACGATGATGGCACGACTTAAACCGTGCTAATTATAGTGTTTGCTGATTGGTAAAACAGTAGTATACGGTTTGCCTCATCCCTGTGGATCAGAGGAGTGGACTCTACATAAAAATGTGAAATCTGATGAGTGAATTTTATTTTATTATTTTTATATATTTTATTTTATTAATTGTTCTTCCACGAACACAGCGATGAAACATTTTCTAAGAGAGAAATTTCTTAAGATTATTAATTAAATTATTAATTAAATGAAACTAGTATTCTGCACGACAACCACGCAAATACACACACACACACACACACACACACACACACACACACACACACACACACACACACACACACACACACACACATTAATATATATTATTAATGTATTTATTTATTTCCTTTTCCCAGAGAGAAAAAGAGTAAAAAGGAAAAAAAAAGTTTTTTGTACTTTAGCATTTACTCCTCGAAAAATGTCACTTAAAACAACGTCAATTATTTTTGCATTGTTTGCGGTTTTATCAGGAATTTAACAGCTTTTTTTTGGAATTAAATAATTAATTAAGATTATTCCTATTATCAGTCAATGTTCCCTTTATGTGTCAGAGCCATACTCGATTTTAAAGTAGTATTTACCACTAGCGTTCACATATCATGGAAGACAGTGTACTCTTCACTCTGTTGCCTATTTAGGGATAGATTTAAAGAGTAAAGAGCATTTTCAGTCATCACCAAGGCAGCAGTCTTAACAGATTAAACTGACAGATTGTATTTTTTTTACTGTTTGAATATTTATGCTGCACCGTGTGTGTGTGTGTGTGTGTGTGTGTGTGTGTGTGTGTGTGTGTGTGTGTGTGTGTGTGTGTGTGTGTGTGTGTGTGTTACATTGCTCAAACCCATTTTTAAATCCCTGGTACGCTCCAGATGCAGGCTCTTTCACACTCTGGTATGTGTTGGCGCAAAGGATTAGAAAGACTTGGCGCAGTGCAAACACCAAATAAAAGAAAGAAAAGAGAAAAAGTAAACAAATAAAAGAAAGTGTTTCTGTAGCTTTGTAGGACAATCTGCATTGTTTGAGAGAGAATTATCTCTTTACTGAGGTTTGTAACTCCAGTTCTGGGGATTAGTACAGTGTAGGGATGTGCTTGATTTATTCATCATTTTTACTATTAATGTTATTCAGTCACTATGATCATGCCAAGAAACCATCATGGACTGAGGTGGTGTGAATGTGTGTGTGGGTGTTGATACAGTAGCCATATGAGCACTCTTCTCTCTGGGGAGGACTAATCGTCTCTCTCACTCTCTCCTTCATCTGTTCTTCCTTAAACGGCACATGGCATGGACATGTTTTAATACCAGAAGACATAACTGAGAGTTAAGCAAGTCTCAGTGTTGCTTCTAACTCTGAATTTTTCCCAAACCAGCTGGACATCATTGTGTGTGTGTGTGTGTGTGTGTGTGTGTGTGTGTGTGTGTGTGTGTGTGTGTGTGTGTGTGTGTGTGTGTGTGTGTGTGTGTGTGTGTGTGTGTGTGTGTATGTGTGTAAGGTCATGAATAGAGGTTATGTGTGCATCCAAAGGTCTATGATCCAAAGTTGACGATTTCCAATACATGATGGATCAATGTGTTTACTAAATGCTTCAGAGCCACAAAGACAGATGGAGAAGAGAAAGAAAGACAGAAAGAGATAAAGGAAAGTATAAAAGAGAGGGAGATATAAAGAGAGAAAAAGAGCTCGGCAGTGAGATTGTTTGAGCAGTTAAAGAAAGAGGGGATAATCCTGTAAGAGCAGTGAACTCTTGGATATTCATGACTGGCCGAGTGCGGACACTCTATGAAAAGAGGACATGTCCTGGTCACAACACAACATCAAAGAGCACCATGGGAGCTCCACAGGCCAGTCTGTGTGTGGGTGTGTTTGTTACAAGACCTTTGTTAGTGGATGTCTGGCTTAACCATTCAGGTTGGAAAGGATCTGATGAGTGTTCATCCTTCTTTGAGAAAGCTGCATCACAAGTGTATGTGTATGAGAGAGAGAGAGAGAGAGAGAGAGAGAGAGAGAGAGAGAGAGAGAGAGAGAGAGAGAGAGAGAGAGAGAGAGAGAAATTATCCCTGTTTGCTCTGAAATCTGAGCTTTTTCAAGCATATGCTTCAGTCTAACCCTTTGGGAACATACACGCTAACCTTTTGCAACCCCAAATTATATTAGTGATAACTTTCTGTACTCATCTTCCCAAAGTAACTGTTTCACATCTTTAGAAGTAAAAAGCACATGAATAATCTGAATCTAAATGACTATAAACTGATATAAATTGATGTAACATATTTAATATGCATTTAATTAACGAAGGGCAACACATTAATTCACAGAATTAAAAAAAATATATTCTGACTAAAAGAGAAGGACATTCACATATACAGTTAGATTTAGTGTATAATTTCAGAGAAATTAATTGAAATCAAATTTACTGAAAGCTAAATTTCTTAAAGTAGGGAGAACTCTTTATATAAAACATAGTATTAAATTAAATTGATTATATGCCAAATATTTTACAAATTATTAATCTCCTTATTTGCATATTTGTCATGCTGATCATCAATATATGTCTTTTTTTCTAGTTTTAAACCCAGCCACAACAGATACTATAAATGCATTTCATTGTCTAATAATGAACTGGGAAATCAACAGTAGTGCTACTAGAGATGTTTCAGCTAGCTTGCATGACGTTGTTTTCTGTAAAGCTGCATCAGTTTTTGCATTCCAGCAATATTAATTCAGTATACATTGAAAAAAAATCTATAAATGATAAATAAATTAAGATAAATAAATAGCTTTGTTAAATGGTTGATTGATGTTCTAGTTATTACACAGAGATAAAAGAGCTGCTATTATTGTTATTAATAGAGTTTGCAATAGAACAGTAATTGGACTGACAGTTTTGAAGAGTAAACCTGTTTCTCTTTTATATCTGTTAGGGCTTCTTTGATGTTTGAATGAGGGCAGTCACCCAAATTTGTAAATCATCTCCTTTTGCTTGTCCATAATTTATCTTCATTTCCTTTCGTTAATCCTGATCAGTGTCTGAGAACTTGAGACTCCTCACACCATGCTGTCATCACCAACGACCCAGCTAATGATCTCTTAACAAAGTTCAAAGCACTGATTACTGTGACATGATCAGTACACAGCTGTAACAGAGATGGATATACAAATGACAAAAAATCATCATGCTATATTATATCAATAATGTGTTCAAATTTTGACAAAGTGTGCCGAATTACTTCCTCCTAAGTAATTCTCCGCCTATGTCCTCATGACCTTGACTGTGGGCATGGTATGGTTCCGGTTTTTCTTTTTTGTTGAATTGCCTTTATCAATGGTGCATTCCTTTGCCAGTGTGTTTTCCGTTAAAGTGTCTATCCTTTCCATTTGTCTCTTAATGCTTGTTCGTTTATCTGTAGACCAGCCCTTCTCATCCATCATATCTTTCACTTCTCTTTTCCCTCCCTAACCTCCCTCTTGCCCCCTTTTGCACAGAGTGTGGGAGTACACTGCCATGCACACACAAACACACATGCAAACGAGGAACTTTGTTAGAAGATACAGGGTTGACCACTGCCCTGTGTGGTTGCTTTGCAGCTGTGTTAAAGATGTCAGTGTCAGGCAAAGATTCATCACTGTCGGAGTCTGGACGAAAAAGCAGTCTGCCTGGGGATAACCTTGATCTCTCCATATGGATGGTACGGAAAAAAAAAAACTTTTGTAAAATGTTTTAAAATTTAGGTTTAAAGTTTAAATTTAAGTTTAGAAAAATTAGATACTTTGCTGGGCATGATACATATTCTCTGCACCCAAGGAAAATATGAATCATTAAAGTTCATAGACTTATCTTCCAAACAGTGTCCACCAGTGTTGATGCTCTCAGAGCTCAGTTCTAAGATGCACATGTTCCTTGAGTGAGAGCTCTCATTAGTGAAATATGACACGTCCAGCAGCTGTCACTGAGTAGTTAGTGACAGCTCTAATCAGTGTGTCCTCGGTAGGCTATAGCTAACTGTGAGTGTGTGACAGCAAGTTTTTGATTTTGGATCTGCTGTGACGACTGTGCTTCGGCCATGGGGACAAAAGACCCACAGGTCATCCCTCCCTGGCTCCTTCTCCATCTGAGTAGGCTCCAGCTCGCCCAGGCCAACATTTCCCACAGCATGCTGAGAGGCACAATGCCCAGCCATCAACCCATTGGTTCCGCTCTATTAACAGCTTGTAAACTTCTCATAGCTGTGGCCCTGAGCCTGAAGCCACATAGCAAACTAAATTTCCATAGATCTGATGTTGTCCCCATCACTCACATACTCTTTTTTCCAATCTCTACCCTTTCTCCCTCGATTGAAGGGTCTTTTTTTATTGCTTTGTCTCTGAATCAACCGTCTGACTTAGAGGCCCTGTGGTGTGTCTCTGCACCTGTCTCCCTATAGAGCTGGAAATGAGAGAACATAGTTGTTGACATCTGTTAACTTCTCATTAGAACTTTGCTTTATGCAGGTTATCTGGAGCACAGGACAGCTCAGTACAGCACACCGTGTGGCCACAAGCTGGCGAGGGCCCAGCAGCCGGCGGGTGAGTGAGTGCAGCCGGCATTTAGCAGACGCTCCAAAGCGTCTGTGTTCTAGCTATGAATATGGAAACAGACGTTCTCTGTTTCCTTGTTGCTGATTTCAGTGTCTTATCTGTTTTGACCTTTCAGATGGTAGGAAAGGGAGTTTGCATTACTGTCAAACTTCACAGAACTTCTGTGAGGCTGCTTGTTTGTTTGTTGTTCACTTGCTTGTATGGAGTAATTAAGCTGACAGAACTGGCAGCATAGCATTTTTGCAGCCATATGCAGGGCATCATTAGCCAAATTCCATTCCATTCCAGTTTTTTAGTAGTTGGTGTAAATCTTGCTGCTGGACTGTGCCATATTCAGAATCCTTCAATCAGTAAATGCTGCCAGCATAAGTAATTTGTTCTGCAATTATCATTTTAAAGTGAGATTTTGTCTCACTTTATCAATAGAGCTGTTTTAGCAGTTACTGACTATGGACATAAACTGGGTAAATAGATACAATTAGTTTTGAACAGGTGTTCTCTTGTGATCTTCATATATGCAGGGTTTATCCCATTTGAATTAAACCCTGGTATGTTTCCCCCTGGTGTGTTTTACTTACACAGATGAAAAGACAGCATTTGCTGAGTGAGTTGGGTCTTGGTCCCATTACAGTCAAACTCTAGCTCTTGTTTTGACTCCGAATGGATCAAATTGCAGGACGTGAACAAAAAAGGCATATATTTTTTGTACATATGAGCTAATCACCCACAAGGTGCAAACTGAGCCAAAGGACAGAGTTGAATTGCTACATATCTGTGATGCATTCTGCATATCTGGACCACCAAATAAAAAATAATAATAAATAAAAACAGTGAAGTCATGCACAATTTTTAAAACAAATTATTTATATAATTTTATAGCAGTTTAGTACTGGCACTGTGGTCTCCATGATTTAAGTAGTTCTTATGACTTATACACTAATTTTGCAAAGGTTCGTATCATTTTTCTCTTGCACATATGTCTGACAAATTAATGAAAAGTTTTTATGAGTACACTTTCAGTGCTACACACCATCCAGCCAAAATTTTCTTTTAAATTATGTGGACAAAAATAAACCTAACCAAGTACAAAATGACTCAAAATATCAATTTCAGTTTCAACTTGGCAAATAAACTTACAGGTGTGAAAGCTATTCAGTACAGTGCACTGGACGGTAAAAAACCAAGGACGTTTAAAATAGTTTTAAATAGTTTTAAAAAATGTGTGCACGTCTGTTTGGAATAAGATTTGTAAATGGACTTGTCTGTTTAGAACCAGCCAGCAGAGGCCTGCTCATCCAGGCATGCTGTAATGTTTAATAGTGTCCACAGGAAACAGGCTTGGTGTGAATGAGCTGATTGAAGCTCCAGGTGCAGCTCCAGAAACCCAGGCCTGGCTGGCCAGCTTGGCCAAGCCGGAGCACACCGAGAGCCCCACAAAGACAGCCCTCATGCCCCTGCCTGGCTCCAATGGGCCCTAACCAACAGCAGCCTGGTGATAAAGGGGAGCAGTGGATGCTGGGGGCAGGGGTACGGATGTGATCCCCCCACACCACCCCATTCAGCCCCCGCAAGCTGGAAGGAAGGATGGAGAGAGTGGAAGGGGGGGTGGTTGTTGTGGGTGGACACCAGGTTCTTTCTTTGCCCCTCTTTTTCATCTCCTCTCTCTGTCTCTGTTGCAGTGCAGGTGTCCCTTTCTGGCCAGTCCCTCACTCCTTCTTTCTGTTTCTGTTTCTTTTCATAAACACACACACAGACATGTATATACACACACACACTCACACACAAAACACACACAGCGGACAAACACCCAGCTCTAATCCATCACAGGCTGGCTTTTATAGGTTAGAGTGTAGAAAAACACACAGCCCCCACACACACATCCATATAATACAGGCAGGTTGTGTTCTGTTGCTCTGCAGGTGCCTGGCATGGTGATTGCTCTTTTAATGCAGTTCCTGTCTCTGCTCATGTGTAAAAGTGTGTGTGTGTGGATGCCATAATACCATTCACCAGTCAGACAGCACCGGTTGCTCAAACCATTTGATATAACCTCCTCGCCATTCGCATCCTTTCATTTCAAAAACACTTCCTTCATTTCCTTGTTTTGAACATGGCATCATTCACTCTTTTTCTCTCTCTCTTTTCTCTGTAACTTCCCTTAATGGGCAGGATCATAGACAGAATGTCAAAATAGGGGATGCAACTGTTTTGTAGCTTTTTCCTTCAGAGAAGAGGGGGAGAGTTAATTACAGCATTAGCTCATTACCTGTGTCTTCTCTTCCTCATTTGCTCCCTATGCTCTCAGAGGGAGTGTGGTCCATCCAGATAGGGACTGCGTGACAAAGAGGTCTACTAGGACAAATCTGCCATCCTAGCAATAAAATACCAGCAAAAGGATATCATCCTGGAGGATTCACATTACATTTTATTTGCCTAAGATTCCTGTTATATTTTATTCATCGATTCAGTATTTTTAACTGGCAGTTACTCAGTGGATGAGTATGGACTTCAGAAACTGCTTCACTGGGGGGTAAGTTCTGGAATCATTGTTGGATTAAAGTGAAATTGTTTAAACAAGGATCAAGAGTTTCTGCTGTTCTGGATTGACTTAGACCAGATCTCTGGCTGTGATCTACATGTACATCTGACTTGTGATCAGATCCCAGGTTTTTGGTGCTAGTGTAGGTTTGAGCCTTTGAGACCTCAGTAACATGCAACCTGTATCAAGTCTCAGGTGCAAGGGACAAGGAGAGAGCACTTTTCACGAGCTCATGCCCAGATCAGTAATGGTTACAGGAGCAGGAGGATCACATTGTAATTCTGGAGATCTTCATAGCCCTCTTAGACAACCTAAATTTCCTCGAGAGCTCAGCATGGGGGAGCAACAGGAACTCAGGCGAAAAATCAACAGCCGTGAGAGAAAGAGAATGCAAGACCTAAACTTGGCTATGGATGCTTTGCGGGAGGTGATGGTACCGTACTCTTCATCCCCAACCTCATCCTTGGTTGCAGGAGGAGGGCTGCAACACCCTTATCTACCACTTGGAGGATCTCCGAATGGCCGTCGTCTTTCCAAGATCTCCACGCTGGTCTTGGCCCGCAACTACATCCTGCTCCTTGGCTCCTCCCTCCAGGAGATGAAGCGGCTGCTAGGTGAGGTCAGCATTGGGGGGACTGTACCGCACCTGCTTCTGGCAGGAGGGTGGCCATTTCTCACTGGCCCAGGACAGCTCTTGCTCAGTTCACCAGAACAGCCACTTGGACTGGCCCAGTGTTCTTCACTGCCATTGAATGGTGCTCCGGCCCTGGAGGAGTCTACAGCATGGGGTCCGCGGGGGGTGGCAGGGACACTACTTTGCCCCTGTCGAGTGTGTCGGGTACCCAGAGTGGTGCATCCAACTCCTACATCTCGCTTCCAGAAATGATTGTCAAAAATGTATGAGTGAATAATTGCTCCTTTGAAAAAAAAAATCTAAATATACAAGCAAGTTATTCTTTAATTTTCTGGTTTTCCTATTGCCTTTCCTGATTTCATGACTTTCATTGTGTGTAAAATAGTTTTTTATAAAATCATCATAAAACAATGTAGTGTGGTATCCAATCAAAGCTCAGTATAGCCATATCATATTACATTTTGACAAATATACTTGTTTTGAAAATGAATGAACTTTAATAGGTCTAATATCTGACAGTTAAATGTGCAAGGTGTAAAAAAATGGCAGCTTTTTATTGACTTTGATCATCCTCATCTAATACAATAAAAGTTTCTGAAGAAATTGTGAACAGTGCATATATTTCTGTGTGAATCTGTGTAATTCTTATGTATAGAGCTAAATTAAACAGTAAATATCCACTATAGCCTTTTTCATTATTTGTTCCCATTTTATTGTGTGTGTGTGTGTGTGTGTGTGTGTGTGTGTGTGTGTGTGTGTGTGTGTGTGTGTGTGTGTGTGTGTGTGTGTTATCCTCATATAAGTGAATGCAAGACCTAGCAGGTTGAAATAATTACTACAACCCTCTTCAAGCAATAAGGAGGTGCAGCTTACAGGAACACTATAACCGTCTTCTAACCCCCAGTCTTACTTCTTTATCCCACCTCAAACCTCCATTCAGTCCTACTAAATAAAACCCCAACATCAAAACCTGCCCCATAATTACTGCACACTCCTTCTTTTCCTCCCCTTCTTCCTTCATTCCTTGCTTGGAGAGGTAAAGGGCCGTTTAGCTGGGCTGGTGTGCTGCATACTCATTACTCATTACACTCTCCTCACAATACGTTCAAACGCCCAGAAAATGTGTTTCCATCAAAAGAGTTCGCTCTGTGAAACTAGAAACAAGCACCCAAGACTCTGACGTCTAGCACCCCGGAGGTAAAGAGCAGCCCTCTTTTCACTCAGAATAGAAAAGGAGGCAACAGTGAAAGCGAAGACAGTCCCAGTTCTGGGACAAGGGTGGTGTGCATGATAATGCTGATCATAATCATAATAATGATGATAAAATAGTAGGAATAATTGGCCCAGTGGTGAGAGGGGGATTATCTCAGACAAGCAAGTAAAAGAGGGCAGTGAGCTGAATGGAGGGAGCCTGTTACCCATAGGGTGAGACAAAGAGTGAGATAGATGCCATTAAGCAAGATTAAGCCTAATAGCTTAATTTTCTTACAAGAGACAAAAAGAAGGGGGTTTTTAAGAAGTGTGAAAGATCAAAGATTCTGACTTGAAACCACAATTCTTGCCAGGACTCATATAAATACACATTAACTTGTGCTTTTTTATATTTACATATAGCTGTCCTGATTTGGATTGCTTTAAGTTTTACTCTCTTATTCAACTCAGTCCTCTCTCTGTCTTTCTGAAGGTGCAGAGCTTTATTGTCTGAGGGATTTAGAGGTCTTCTCTCTCTCTCTCTCTCTCTCTCTCTCTCTCTCTCTCTCTCTCTCTCTCTCTCTCTCTCTCTCTCTCTCTCTCCATCTTTCTCTTGCTCTCTCTCTCTCTCTCTCTCTCTCTCTCTCTCGCTCTCTCCATCTTTCTCTTGCTCTCTCTCTCTCTCTTTCTCTCTCTCTCTCTCTCTCTCTCTCTCTCTCTCTCTCTCTCTCTCTCTCTCTCTCTCTCTCTCTCTTTGTGTTCTGGTTTTAACTCCCAAGCAATGCTCAATTCGATTAAAACAAAGGCAATCAGGCAGGAGACAGAAGAACAGGGCCAAAGCCAATATGTCATTGGTAGCAGATATATGACTGATAAGTGGCCGTGTATTGCATATTATAATAATATAAGTCTATAATATAATACACAGCTTTGATTAATTCTATAATCTGATTGGAAGGGGATGATTTATTCATTTAATGTTAACCATACAACTTACTGCGTGAGCTGCTACTAGAGTAGTGATAACATATTAGAAAGAGTGCTTGAATGTTGAGATATATTAGTATAGTACTTTGAAAAACACCTTCTGTTCAACCATAATTGACCTTCAAAACCACAAAAGATGAATGAATAAAGACACTGCCCATTAAGACTTTTCAGATATTTTAACAACTAAGCATGTTCATTATTGGTTTACAATAACTTCATGTTCATACAGTTTTTAATGAAGTATCAAAAAAATGCATTTATTTATTGTTCCGGTTTATTTATAACTATTTTACGTCAGTTCATGTTTGGTTTAACTGTGTAAATGAATGTGCATGCACGTAGCTGAAGACTAATTGAGGGCCATCCATCGTTTGGCTTTAGGGTGAAAGAATGAGTGTGAGAAGGCCTCCACTCCTCCTTTCAGTGCTACTGGGCGTTTTGAAGATTTATATCTTAAGCCTTGGATTCTTTCTTTCATTACTTCAGCCAAATCTCCAACCTCTCGCTGCCTCACACAGGATGAGTCTTCAATATATCATGCAGACTAACACATACATGTAGGAGAGGTAGAGGTAACAAAAATACATTTATTTCTTTAAAATAGATTATCTTGATTAGCAATTTCTAAGAGGGCTGTTGAACAACTCACAGATTAAGCCAGAACTAATCCTTTTCTGGAGATATGTCCTGTTGACAGAGTAGGTTGGAATCCTCTCTTCTTTTTCTAAGCTGTTTGCACTGTAATAAACCCCCTTCTTCTTCTTCTTCTTCTTCTTCTTCTTCTTCTTCTTCTTCTTCTTCTTCTTCTTCTTCTTCTTTTAGTTAAAAAAAGATACTGTCCTATTGTTTTGTGACTTTATCGTGCCTTCTCTTCAGTTCTCTCTTCTCTTCTCTTCTCTTCTCTTCTCTTCTCTTTTCTTCTCTTCTCGTCTCTCCTCCTTTGACTATCTTTTTGTCAGAGTCACTGGATGCAACGTGGGGAGTCTCAGGGATAGGAAATGCTGAGCAATAAATTTGAGCATCTGAATGGTAAGGGGGTAGGAGAAGGAGGAGGAGGGTGGACCTGCAGGCCCTGTTTGTTTCCCAACCCACTTATTTATCTGTTTAACTTAACACATCCTGTATCCCCTCATACCCTTAAATTCCTGACCACAGCACAGCACTACCTAGTACATGCACTATACCGGGCCTAGAAATGACCTGTGCCATTAACTCTCCACTTTGGTTCCAGTTCTAACACACACACACACACACACACACACACACACACACACACACACACACACACACACACACACACATTTAGAATAAAAAAAATTTGCCGCATTGTGAATATATTAAATCTAAATATGTAAAATAATAATCTAAATACTAAAAATGTAAATATATTAAAGATTTGTTATATAAAAAAAGATATTTGTCTTTTAAAGCGTAATTTAATATGTGCTTGGAAATTATGACAAAACTCTTAAGTGTTTCTGTCTTCAAACTGTCTCTTATGTGGAGAGGAAAGCAAACATGCACATTTTTCTTGGGTCCATTCTGGCACAGTTAACTCAGCTAACGTGAAGAGAAGAGCAAACACACGCACGCTTATTAACACACTTTCCAGCCTGGGTGTCTCTGTTGGCGTGGCAATGACCTGTGGCTCCCAGTTTGACCTGTTTCCCTGAGATTGCCCGAGGGCAGCAATGCCAGTTAACACATCACAGAGCTTGGCCTCTATTCTCACTTTCCCTTTTCTTCCATGCTCCACTCTTTTCTCTGGGTGAGCCCCCTTTTACCCTGGCCGTGCAGCTGACAGGGAACAGGCCGCTTTCTTTCGCTCCCCTTCTCTCACTCCTCTGTTCTCACTCGGCTTTTCTTCCCCTTCTTTTCTGCTTAATTGAGTTGTTTGGCAGACAGGCTTGTCAACCCGCCGCCACATCGTGGGGAGTCTGTGTGTCTGTGTGTGTGTGTGTGTGTGTGTGTGTGTGTGTGTGTGTGTGTGTGTGTGTGTGTGTGTGCGAGTGTGTGTGTGTGTGTGTGTGTGTGTGTGTGTGTGTGTGTGTGTGTGTGTGTGTGTGTGTGTTGGAAGACACTGAGCAAGGGTTAGCTGGCCTTTGTGCTCTTCTAGACGGGTTAGTTTTTCACAGTTAGTGCTGCTTGGGTAGACATTCTACAGGGACAGAGTTAAGATGGCAAAATTTTATCACCAAATTCCTAATTCAGTTTTACAGTCTTGTAAAATTTCTAAGGCAATACAGTCTCATCATCTACATTTTACAAGCAGAACATTCTATATCTAAGTCACAGTTCGTTAAAATGCTCAAGTGCAATTTGTTTATACAGTAGGCAGCAAATCACTCTCATCACTCTCATTATCAATTCATTTTAATTGATATCATTAGCTAAAAGTTCTAGTAAACTGGGAATGCACAATATATTATAAAACAGGTCATGATGAGAGACATATTTTATGGGGTTGTATTGTATTTATATAAGAAATGTCACAAATAGTTGTCACTATAATTAAATTTATGAAAGCTTGATAAAAATATTATCCTATTCACACCTAAAATGTCAGTAATGATAGTTGACTCTGTATTACATAAATTGTACCAATTTGAGAACAGCAGAAGAGTTTCGATTAGGCTAAAACCCATAATGAACCAATCCCCAAGAGCTTACCCTGTAGGCCCATCTCATTAATATCGTCTAGAGAGAAAAAAGAGAGAAATAAAGAACTCAGTAGAAGCAGCCTAGCAAACACCATCTATCTCACTTCCCTACAAGTGATTCCCAAACAGCATTAGCTATATATCTCACTTCACCATAAGAGCTAAGCAAATACGATAAGTACCGGTAGGAGAAAGGCACAATATAGTACTTAAGAGCATCGTAAACAGTTGGGGTGTGAGTGTGTGTGTGTGTTGTGTGTGTGTCCACAAACCTTAAGACCAGAAGTAAAATTTTTTACTGTAAAAAATAAAGCTAGGTAAATGGATTAATCAGTGCAGTTAATTTTTTTTTATTTAAATCTTTGAAAATCTTCTGTATATTTTACTTATTTACATTCTGCCTGTTACAATATACAATTCAAATAATATACACAAGAATTTTACAGACATGGTTTAATTAAGCATAACCTTTTATAATACATTAAAATTATGGATTTGTCATTTCTATAGCTTAAGTGAAATTTTAGCACATTAGAACTATAGATTAGAACATTTAAATAATTAAAATTATACAGTGATAAAAAATACAATAGGAAAGACAATATGATCAATTAATAAATTTTCTTATCAAAATGTTTTATTAAATGATGATGATGATGATAAATATTATTATTACTATTACCAGATTTATAGTTTTTGCCTTATTTAATCTTTAAATAAAATCAAAATTGCTTTATTATAAGTATCATTTTATAGTATCATTTTAAAGGAAACGAGTGCAGTGTATTTGTGTGTTAGTGAGGATATGTTTGTGTGATGAGTGATGCTGTAAGTGTGAGTGATGCTGTTCTGCCCTCCTTGTTCTCCCTGGTGCACTCTGGTGCACATCAGAGTTGGAGACAGCAAAGGGCAAACGGTTTCTGTGTGTGAGTGTGTCATTTATAGACAAGGTCTGGACTGGAGCCACTTTACTTCAACCTTCTTTCATACTCCACTATTCCCCCACCTCCACCCGCCGCAAACATGTACACCTCTTTTCTCTTCTGGGGCAAACTGACATCAGTGCCAAAGTATACACACACACACACACACACACACACACACACACACACACACACACACACACACACACACACACACACACACACACACACTCACACACCCTCTGGAGTTGTACTGACAGCAGAACTCAGCCAGAAGGCAGACAGACGTTGTGCTGACCAGCACAAACCTAAAGACACAGCGGCCCAAGGGCAGTTGCAGAGAAGGAAAGAAGGAATGTGAGGGAGGACAAAGAGAAGGAGAGAGAGAGAGAGAGAGAGAGAGAGAGAGAGAGAGAGAGAGAGAGAGAGAGAGAGAGAGAGAGAGAGAGAGAGAGAGAGATAAAGAGAGAGAGATGAGTGGAGCAGGGTCAGACCTTCTTCTCTCCAGCCTGCTGGAATGCCAAAACCAGCCGGCGGGGTCAAAGCATGATGCTCAGCAGAATTCATAAACGCAGACGTCCTCTTTAACTGTGCCACAATGTAAATTACTTCCAACTTTACAAATTATAGCGTGGCTGCACATTTGTATAGACAAGATAGACGGAATTGTTCAAAAATGGTTATAGTGACTTAATTAACATGTGTAATCATTTATTTACAGACATTGAAAGAAACTAGAGATGGTTATCAATCTGTACCTGTGAAAGACACAGGATATTTTAAAAATGAAAAAATAAAATAATGCATTTTTTCTGCTGTTTGACTTTTTCAACAACAAGGTAATTGGTAATTGGTTGTATCTTTTGATTTGTATCTGAATTACCAGTATGAACGATATAGTTCATGTGTCCTTGAATGGCATTATTGTCAGAACAAGTACAGTCTAAACATTATATGCCTTTGATTACATTTTCTGTACATGCATTTCTGTAATGAGAGTGAGCCGTAACATTAAAAAAAATAGCCAGCCATGTTATTGCATGTTCATAAAAAATCATTTTTAAAACTGTCAAAGAGCTGAAAAGACAGGTATACATACCCGCTAATCTTTAGAGATTTAGAACAACTGTTTGGTTTAGTTTAGTTTAGTTTAGTTTAGTTTAGTTTAGTTTAGTTTAGTTTAGTTTAGTTTAGTTTAGTTTAGTTTAGGTTAGTTGACGAACCAGTACAAGTTTATTCCGCGGCTAACACAATAAAAATATTTTTAATTTTCAATGACCTGCCAATTTCTTGCAACAAAAGAGACAACAAAAATAAAAGTCTTAAAACTCTTCTTTTTTATTTACGTTTCCTAGTTGTCCAAGGCCCTGTTGGCTATTGGCCCATATTATACATTTTTGTGTCTGGTATCAATATAAAAAGTATCATCCATATAGTATATGTGTATAATATGCAACAATGGCTTCTTTAAAAATAAAGGTAGTTAATAATTTCTAAAACATATATATGTGGAACTGTTCATTTGTAGTCAGCATCCATAACTAGGAAACCAATTTTGACCTCCACATACAATTACTGCATTGTTGCCTTGCTTAGATGAAAGGTATAGGATGTGGTAGGTTTCTTGATGTCCTTATGCATACACAAGGCTCCAAGCAAAAAAGGGTGGTGTGGGTTACAAAGTGCACTCTGATAGAAGGGGCATGGTCACTCTCTCTCTCTCTCTCTCTCTCTCTCTCTCTCTCTCTCTCTCTCTCTCTCTCTCTCTCTCTCTCTCTCTCTCTCTCTCCCACACACTCATACACACAGCAACACACACAGGTCACTCCCGGTCTCTGCAGGTCAGGTGCCGCTTGGCTCGCCTGGAGCCTCATTTACATGCATTAGCATACTGTCAGAAAGCGTCAGAGAGTTGGAGTTGACCCAAAACCAGAGAGACAGACAAAAAGAGTTTGTGTGTGTGTGTGGGGGGGGAGAGAGAGAGAGAGAGAGAGAGAGAGAGAGAGAGAGAGAGAGAGAGAGAGAGAGAGAGAGAGAGAGAGAGAGAGAGAGAGAGAGAGAGATTAGCCTGGAAATAATAAATAAAAATGAAATGTTTGATCTTGAAGTGTGGTTTTGTTTTATATCATAATGGTAATAAAAGAACCTGAAAAACCTTACTGCAAGTCATTGTCCTTACTGCATGTCAAGTGTGATTTAATCTCTGACTCTTTTACTTTCTCATGCACTCTCTGTTTGTCCTCTCCTGCTGAGGGACACTGATGTGTGTTTACTGATGTTGTGTCTCTGTGCAGGGAAGCTTGTAGCACAGTGAGGATCTCACACAGGTGTGAAACACACACACACACACACACACACACACACACACACACACACACACACACACACACACACACACACACACACACACGCACACACGCACACACACACAAACAGATTGTCCCTGGAATGACAAACAGAATATGAATATTAAAGAAGGTATAATTGCTCAAATGCAGCTTAATGAACAAGCCAGAGAAAATACACGACTGTGAGAAGCTTGGACACCTCAAAATACAAAGACAGAAATATAAAACCAGACACCAGCACTGTACTTACAAAAGGCATAGATCACAGATTACATAGATCACATTTGGCAAAAGAGAGAATGTTATATACCTGACATTTCTTTATAGAAATAAAAGTGCATACTTCACAGAACAGGGAAATATGCTCATACTTTCTCAGGCTGAAGATACACCAATCATCTAAATATTTTTGAAAATATTTATCACAAGAGAAGTTATAAAAATTCTTAACACTAACTATTTTTTTCCTTTGTAGATGCTACTGTATGTTGTAACATTCCATATGAATGCTATTCATACACATGTCACAAGCATACAGTGTATAGAAACATAGCAACATATCTGCATATAGAAACAATCATGCTCTGGGAGGAATTCTGGGAATAAACAAATATATAATTTATCTCATTTTTGCATATTTAGTGAAGCTGACTTCATGTGTAAAAGTTGTGCTTTACAGCATATGATTACACTTTCCAGGTTTATAAAACAAATGTAAAGCTGTAAATAACATGGCTATTTTCTAAATGTGGATTATTGGGTTTTTAGGTCATCAATTCTTTAGGTTTTTGAGAATACAAAGATAATACAAAGATTACAAAGAGAATACAAAAATGTCTCATTTATTTTTTATAATTTTGTTTTGTCAGCCATGATGATAAGCACAACATTTTTGCATGAAGTGAGTTAAACTTAAATCATATAATTAAATTAAATATTTTTTTATATATCAATTGATCATTTACAATATATCAATATAGCAATGTTGATATTTACTTTTTATAAGATGCTGCAGATTTTTTTCTGTAAGACTAATTTTGGAGTACTTTGTATTTCCTGTTTTTATTCTGAATCTGATTTAAAAAGACTGTTAGAAATTGGTTAAAATAAGAAGAAGATTTATAAGTTGCTACATCCACCATGACTAGAGCATTGAAAGAAAAGTTTTTGAGAGATGGATATATTGCTGCCACGGTGGACTAGGCAGACAACCATCTGTCTACAAACTCCCACAGTACAAGCATTGTGTTATGGCATTGATTCACACACAAACACCAACATGCACCTGACAACCCAACTATTACATCTCAGCTTGAAGTCTCGCCAGAGGCCCAGAACAAAAGAGGGCATGTCCACCTCGTGCGGTGATATCATAGATACTTAGGGCTCTTCTTATCACTCTCTTTCTCTAACACACACACAAACTGTTTGTGGGAAGCACAATAAGATCTGGTCACCATACAGCAAGGCTGACAGTAGAGTATTGAAGAGCTATTGGAGAAGAGAGAGGCCTCTGTGTGAAGAAGAACAGAGAAGAGATGGCATGTGAGAAAGAAAGACAGACAAGGGCAAAAAATAGAGAGAGACAGTCAGACAGTCCTCACATACTGCTTTTGGAGACCTCTATCACTAAGATTCTCATTCTGAATTGGTGTGTGTGTGTGGGGGTGTGTGTGTGTGTGTGTGTGTGTGTGTGTGTGTGTGTGTGTGTGTGTGTGTGTGTGTGTGTGTGCACGCATATGGGTGCAGGTGGTGTCTTGTTGCCAAGGGGATGTGTGGAACAGTCTGAAGCTTTTGGTCCCCTCACACCCTGTTCACAGCTGTGTGTATGGGAGAACCTGCTGGAAAACACACACATCCATACACAAATCTTCGACTTTTGAGACTTGACAGGACAAAACTAGACAGAGCTCCTCTGTCTCATCCTTACATCACACAGAATGCTTCAGACCGCTCACAGTTGACAAACAGTCTTTATGGACATGGGTCAATGATCCAGTTAAAACATCATGCGCAGAAGCTGAAAAAGATTCATTCATTCAGATAAATTCAATTTGGTGACATCTGATTTGAGGAAGAAATGTGTTTCTGTACACATTTTTTCTACTCAAATTACTAGGCAAAATTTTTGTCTGTGTTTTTTGTGATTTACATAGATGATTAAATAGATCAACATGACAAAAACCAACCTAGTGGATTGCTCCAAAACCTGTTTTTGTGAAGGTATGCTTGTGTGATTTTGTACGCTTGTGTGATTGAGAGCTCAAAAGTTCTTCCTTTCTTAGTTCTAAAAGATGTGGTGGTTTCATGTCTCAGAGAAAATACCAGATCATATTGTTAATTTTTGTCAAATTGTCATGTAGTTAGGGAAAACGATACATATTTTTAATTTTCTATGCCTTAAAATGTACTCTTAAATTAGTATTAGATTATTTCAACTACCGTCAGTAAGAGATTTATGGCTAGTAGTGTGAGAATTAAAAAATATAATGAGTAGATTTAACAAATGCAGTGGGAAACCAGTCAGCCTGTATAAACACCTTTCCTCATGTATTAAATGTCACAATTTTAACAAGTTAGTGGAGAGTGAAATGCCATAGACAACAGACAGCCTAATTAAATCTGTTTGTGATCAGATACAACTTGCCAAAATGTTTCTGAAATTTTGATATCCTCAAATGCAGTTTCTCTCATTTTTCACTTTTG
The DNA here is from genome assembly GCF_022655615.1 of Tachysurus fulvidraco. Classification (NCBI taxonomy): domain Eukaryota; kingdom Metazoa; phylum Chordata; class Actinopteri; order Siluriformes; family Bagridae; genus Tachysurus; species Tachysurus fulvidraco. The sequence goes on along the minus strand of NC_062523.1, from coordinate 22,814,943 downwards.
GGAGTAACCACATCAGAAAATGCCACAACTTGGAGTTCAGATGAATGCAAAATATAGAAAGTTCGGGAAAGCTTGTAATTTTGACTGTTTGAAAATTTCACTGTTTGAAGGGTTTTCCCAGGCTTCCACACATATTCTTAATGCACTTAGAGTATGTGTCTATATTCTACCTCGAAGATTACTTGACAATACTCAGTGTACACAGGTCGCTGTCATTATTATAGCAACTGTCATACACAGTTCATTTCTAGTTATTTGTGATGCACAAACAAGATTTACTCTGCTGTGTGAACAAATTCAAAGATAAAAATGGTGAATTTTGGTAATACAATCCTCCCTGCAGATAGTGATCAATAAATCACTGATTCAAACATCAGTGCTGGATGTTTGTAACAACAAAGAATTTAATATGGCATTGCAAGGAGTTTGTGACTGGCTAGCTCACTGCTGCACACACTCAATTGCAACAATAACAAGGCAAGACACCAAGTCTACAGGGCTTAATTTCCCCAGTGACCATGCATGTCCACACACACACACACACATGCACACCCACACGCACGCCACACACACATAGGTATATATGCACATGCAGTATAAATGTTGTTAGGTGAGATTCTGTGCTTAAATTCTAATTCTAAACCTCAGGGTGTTTACCTCCACTAATGAACAGCTCTGACTTGGCACAAGAGAGTTAATTTATGTATGTGGTTGTGTGTGGTGTGAGAGAGAGAGAGAGAGAGAGAGAGAGAGAGAGAGAGAGAGAGAGAGAGAGAGAGAGAGAGAGAGAGAGAGAGAGGAGGAGGAGGAGGAGGAATGGTGTGCAACATGGGTTCATTTAGCAGAAGACAATTGGCAATTCAGTGGCCATGACATTTACAAGCAATTAAACACTGCTGATAAAAGGAAGGAGGAGAATATAGAGGGATGAAGGATGAAAGCAGGGAGGATACCTGTGACATGTAGCTGCCTCTTCAAAAAATGGAAAAACTCTTTTGTGGGCAAATACAAGAAAAATATGTTAGAAAAAACTATTGCATCTTTTGCATCTATTATTTTTAATTAAAAATAAATGAATTCAAGTTCATAAGCTGTGCTTTATTGTCTAATTTCAGATTATAGATACATTAGACTAACAGTTAAAAGCTAATACAGATACAGGTAATTGTTCATAATTATTCAAAACTGACTATAATTTTTGAGAAATTCTGCAAATTCTTAAAAACTTTAAATAGAATTTCTTAAAAGTGTCTAACATGAAAGATGAGTGTAAATAATGTCACATTGGATGATTAAATCAGATTGGGTCATTTTTCAAAATGTTGTAGACTAGTTTCTTTGTGGTTTTGTATTTTAAAGAAATACAAATTATGTTTATAATGTCTTATCTTTATTATTTCATTTTTTCCCTCAGAATATTTAAAATGTATAATCATACTAGCCTATATATAAGTCATGGGACTTAAATTTTTTTTTCTTTACAAGTATCAAATGCAAGTCAGAGGACACTAGGGGGGACATATGGGATAAAGTAGTTGCCCATTATGTGTTGAATTTAACATTAATTGAGCAAAACCAACATAATCAGTGAATTGTTGTATGATTGAATCAGAACATGGCACCATTTAATCAGACAGTCTTAAAGAGGCTCCCTCCATGCATGCACACACACACACACACGCACACGCACACACACACACACACACACACACACACACAAACACACACACACACACACACATACATACAAAGTGAGCATACAAATACATGAGCCTCGTGCCCAAACATTATTCAATACATTGCGGCTGACTATGGCGGCCGCCTCCATCAGCAACAGCTGCTGTGAGGCGATGATGTCGTGTGGCACAATACGGCATGTGAGCGCCTACAATGGCGGTAGTGTGCGGAAACCATGCTGTCACGACCAGCTCTCCGACTCACACCCCTTTCTGCTCAAACTGTTGTGCTGTTTGTTTGGCGGTCTCTGTTGGAGGACCCGGCTACCCCAGTGGCCCCTGAAAAAGGAGGAGGCTTGTGCATTCAGTGGCCTACAAACACAAAACAATGCAACACACATAGGGGGAAGTACGTCGGGGAAGGAGGACTGCAATCTTGGAGTGTTGTTTTATCACTGCTTTTAGAGCTAAAAAGGTGTTTTTGGTTTGATGGTTGAAAGCGATGAACAAAGATGTATGAAGTCTATTAAACTACTGTTACATTGTAGTCTTAAATCCTTCCAGACTATTACCTACTGTGTTTTGATGCCCATTTTTAAATCTCTAATGAGCCATAGGTGGCATCTCTCTCTCTACTTTTTATTCCTAGGTCTCTGTCGCTCTCCCTTGGGTTCTGCAAAAGGAACAGGCAACGCAATTTTTAATTGTGTCTTGGTTATTATAGCACCTGAACTCTACTGGCTCGTGTCTCCTCTGTCTGTAGTACCCTTATATTCTTAGCTTGTTTGTTTCTTCCTGCAAATGTAATTGCCACTTAATAACATTATCCTATTGGCTTCACAAATATATAGGAATAATACACCTCTGAGAGATGTCTAGCCTCAAAAACGCCTGAAAAACAGTCAACATCTAACACTCAATCTTTCTGATCTGTTTTTATATTTGATCTACTATACTACATGTATAAGTTGTTTTTTATTTCATAGTTCTTCTATTTTGAGTACTTTACAGGGTATGGTCCCTCTAGCACCATCCCTCTGACTGCCTTTTTCCTAATTGTGATCATAATGCACTGCTTACTGTCACAACTTGGGAACAGCTTGTCCACAGACAGACCACAGCCTGGCTTTATCTTATCTTCCCCAAAAGATTACCTGACACATTTTCTTTTTGCCCTCCCAACCCTTCCCAGGCACCACTACCTTCACACACACACACACACACACACACACACACACACACACACACACACACACACACACACACACACACACACACACACACACACACACACACACACACACACACACACACACACACACACACACACAAACAGGTATGTCACCAGGGGCCAATGAGGGACCATGCTGTGACAGTGTAGCTAACAGGCAGTGTTGGGAATACGCAATCCCAGGTTAGGAGACTAGGCTATGAGAGGTATTGTAGAATAAAGTAGCTAACAAGGCCAAACTGGGAATTATAATGTGCAGCAGTGGGAGAAGGGGACTGTAGATGAAACCTGATTGCGAAAACATGGTTAATTATGTGTCTATGTATGAACAAGTGGTGAAATGACACAGATCACTAATTCATGTGCTGCTCATTGATTTAGCAACAGTCTTAATTTTTCAGGTTGTCAATATTAGTGACAGCGTAGAAGAAATACATAAGCATGTAGTGAAATACAGTTTAGATCAGCAAATATATTCAATATGAATTTAACTGCATAACAAAGGGTTGTCCACAGGGTAAAGGAGGTGTGAAAGCCTGTGCAAATTGTCTTCATTTAGCTAATGAAGCGAGTTGGTACTATAAACATAACATTCTCCTCTGATTTTATCTAATATAGCAAAGAAAAAACACTGAAATCCATTTATCCAATTTTGCAATGCACCATGTTTCAGTTTGTAGTTGAGAATGAGTGGCTCACTTTCAACAATATTTTATTTTATTTATTTTAATTTATTTAGACCAACATAATAATAGTTATAATATTAACCATAATAATAATAGTTTTAATAATCAACCACTATTTATTTATTTATTTGTTTGTTTATTTATTTATTTATTTATTTGTTTGTTTGTTTGTTTATTGAAGAAGAAGAAGAAGAAGAAGAAGAAGAAGAAGAAGAAGAAGAAGATTTTTACTTTTACACTTTCTGATTACATTTGAGACATTCTCAACTCTTACGTCTTTTATGTCTGCTGTCCTTGTGTATATAGGTGTACACTTCATAACCAGATGCATCATTGTTGTCCTGTAAAGTGATAATCAAGATTCTGTTTTCTGTCTGAACCATAAAGTATTTCCCAATTTAATATTTTCATACTAATTTTATGCTAATTCTACAGAAATTTACAAGCAAAGTGGTTGCCAAATCTTTTACAACAGACATCTGTAAACATTTCATTTAATATCAGAAAAGTAGTGTAATATTTTATTTAACATAACACATAATACAATACATTTGTTCATTTGGCTGCTTGATGCAGGACACAACTGAACTGTAGATTAAGTGTCTTGCTGAAGGAAACCATAATAGTTTATCAGTACTGAGATTTGAACAACTCCCTAACAATAATTATTAACAATGAATGGGTTATGCTGTCTTATTATATAATATTATATAATCACAAAATCTACCCAGAATCTATCTATACTATACCCCAATTATAAAAGTAGTTTACAGAGATTGAGAACTATTTTGTGTGCATAAAAGAGAGAGAGAGAAAGAGAGAGAAAGAGAGAGAGTGGGGGGGGGGGTCCCTCAGAATCAGAGTCATTGTTCAAGTATATTTTGCACATGTAAAATAATACTTTTTGAAGAGATACTGTAAATGTGTTTTCTAGATGTCTGTTAGGTGTACTTTTATGTATTGTATATTTACTACACTTGTTTCTGTTTGTTTTGCAAAATATATATAAAGTAAATTTCAGTTGTTATTACTATTTTATTAATCACATTATTATGTTATTATAATGACAATGTGTGTGTGTGTGTGTGTGTGTGTGTGTGTGTGTGTGTGTGTGTGTGTGTGTGTGTGTGTGTGTGTGTGTGTGTGTGTGTGTGTGTGTGTTTTAAAAGCAGGTTGACTGCGGTCTGTTTGGTGCCACATGGGTAATATGAAAGGTCGTAGCACAGTTTGGCACACTTGGCACAGGCAAGTATGTGTGTGTGACTGAAATGAATATGTTAAAGTTGTGAATTGGCATGTGTGTATGTGTGTGTGCGTTAACTTTGTATATGTGGTATTAAAGGTGATGGTTTTGTTTGTCAAGACAAGGTTTGTCTGTGTCATGCTGTGTGTACTCCTGTATGTGCTGTCCATGCGTTTGTGTGTGTGTGAGTATAAGAGTGTATGATATCAAGGCATGTGGTAGCCTCAGTAAGGGGTCTTGCGGGGCCTTCAGTCGGACAGCTGGAAAGCCAATCTGTCCTCTTTCTCGAACGGCGACGGCAGGGCACACAGACACCCTGTACGACTTGAGCTGTTACACCTCTGCCCCTTGCATGCACGCACACACACCCACACGCACATACACACACACACACACACACACACACACACACACACACACACACACACACACACACACACACACACACACACACACACACACACACTTTTGCAAGTATCCGGGAGCAGGCCGCAGCCAGGGGCTGACAGCTCGACACAGTCCGCCCAGCATGCAGACAGGGTGGGGAGGGGGAGAGGGAGACCTAGGGGAGAAGCCAGCAGACCTGGAGGACACCATTACTGCAGTTAAGAGTTAGGCAAAGTGCCAAAAGTGAGAAAGAGGAAATATGAGCTAGAGCCACATAAGTGCTAACAGTACAGTAAATAGTCTATTGCCAGGACCTGAACAGGATAAAAATTACTATCCTACAACATTCATTTTTTAAATCATGCAATCATGCACCTTATGCTGGATGAGAAAGAGACTGAAGTAGAAAGTTTTGTGTTCTGCATTCCTGGGAATGCGTTCTTCAACGGATCAATTTTTTAAATGTGTACAGGGTAGCAATGGCATTGTAGATAAGGCAAACATGAAAAGAAAATGTAATTAATGTAATATTAATTAATGTCCTTATTCTCACACAATCTTGTAATATATAATAGATAATTGTCAGTAAATTATACTTCTAGCATATTGTATGTAACCTACCTCTGAAACTCACTCTTGAAAGGATGGGAATTGCATTTTCTTATTCAGGATTTGTTCTTTAGCATTTAGGAATTTTCATTCTGTTTATTTCCCTGACACAGTAAAGGTATATTATTTTCACGCAATACTACATACTAGTGCTGTTATATAGTGCAACACATTTTCACATTACACCTGTTCACATTGTCCTATATGCAATATGAATATCAAATAAAAATAATGAGGTCAGTTCCAGTTAACAAAATTAAAATTGATTAAGATGATAGGTTAGAGATCAGGGTTAGATGTAAACCAAAAAAAACCCCTAAGATATTTAAAGGAAACTACCATAAATATAGTGATGCCGAATATATTTGTGTATGGGTGTGAGTGGGTTGTGTATTATTTGACATTAACTGACATGTTTTGGGGTAATGCCAAAGGGGTGTGTGTGTATTTGTGCGCGCGTGTGTGTGTGTGTGTGTGTGTGTGTGTGTGTGTGTGTGTGTGTGTGTGTGTGTGTGTGTGTTTTGGCAGACTAAACCATGTTTTCAGGATGAAACTGGCACCATCTGTCTGAGGGCCACATAACCCAGTAATGGGATGTCCTGAATCCTCCTGCCCATCATATACAGACACACTCAGACCCCTACAGTGTGTAAATTACAGCTATGTCAACTCTAGCTCATTAATTAGAGAGCCTTAAAATTCAACATAAAAGTATGATGTACATACTGTATATTAAGTAGTGTTTAGTGTATGTAGCATAAAGAACAATTTGAGAAGTCTGCTGCACTTGACAGAGTTGAGAATAACATTATTTTTTATATGTCCATGCCCCGGATAAGCGGTAGAAGATGGATGGATGGATGGATGCTTGTCTTTATTAGCAACAATCTCCTCTAAAAAAAACAGTTAACTGAATAGTCACTGGCATAGGTTAATAAGTGAATATGTCAGGATGCTGACTGACCTATAGCAAATACCTGTATATACAGTATAAGTAATTTAAAAATAAGATTTGCTACTTTGCTGCTGATGCTTTACATAGCCATTCTGATTTGATGTCACTTGCTGAACTCCGAGTTGAGGAACCTATCCAGAGATCCCGAGGAGGACTCCTAGGTTTACTGTGGCTTCTTGTACTTAGGAGTTGGAAATGATAAATTTAATGATTTTCGGATTAGTGAAACGCATAATGTGTGTGTGTGTGTGTTTGTGTGTGTGTGTGTGTGTGTGCATGTGTGTGCATGTGCATGTGCATGTGTGCGTGTGTGCGTGTGTGAGTGTGTGTGCATGTGTGTGCATGTGCATGTGCATGTGTATGTGTGCGTGTGTGTGTGTGTGTGTGTGTGTGTGTGTGTGTGTGTGTGTGTGTGTGTGTGTGTGTGTGTGTGTGTGTGTGTAAATCAGTGATGGAGAAGGACTGTGTGATCTAATGCGTAGTGATCAGAGGTGACAGGCAGCTGATGGTCTGAGTGACATCACTCGTTACTTCAGCCAGTGCAAGCTTGAAACAGGCTGTTAGCATGCTGCACTCAGCTGATCATGTGAATGACATCTCTAAAGGGCTCTACTGTCATACACTCAAACACAGTTTTAGTATAAGGATCTCTGACTGTTTCTTTCATAGAATTTATCATTTTTGCACAATAGTGACATTTGTAATACATGATCAAATTTGTTAAATCATAGGATAAAAAAAACTTGTCGATAAATATACGCATTAAGCCTGTGAGCTGATCTTGGCAGGTGCTACAGAACTTTGCTTACTAAAACTGCCAGACCCTGGCAATCACCCTGATCAACAACTCACTATAATTATATTCACTGCTTCATATCTATACATACTGCATTATCAGGACTGTCAGTCTTCAAACCATCTGTATATATTACACAAACTACTGCTGCTATATATTGTACAAAAAGCATAATATTGCACAATATTGTTATTTGCACTCCCACACTTATCATATTTAATAATCATTCTGTCTATATTGTATCTCATTGTCTGCATTGTCTTTTATAGTTTGTACAGTATAGTGTTATTTATGTCTGTACTTGGAACAGCTGGAACCAAATTCCTTGTGTGTGTCAACACACTTGGCCAATAAACCTGATTCTGATAATGTAAGTGTATTATTCAAAGGATTATTATTTAATACAAGCCATATGTCAGCATCTAGGAGAAAGAAGTACCCATTTTTCCATAGTCCATAATATTTTTCACCATCAGTAACATTCCCAAAAAGCAATATAATTAGCTTCTATATAAATTCAATTTTATTTTATATTTATAATACAAATTAATGTCTTTTATCACGTTTTCCATATTACAGACCGGCACAACTGCAAATAGAAAACACTAAACAACAGTTTAATATAGTTCATTTATCAAAAGTACTTTGTCCCGCCTTCTTACTAACTCATGACACTCATGATTGGCCAATACAAAATTGTGATTGGCAGGGACAAGCTGTTATATGATTGGTTGATGCAATAAGTGACTCTGCCTACTAATATTTAGAGGAGACAGCTGGATTTGTGTGAAGTCCTCTGGCGCCCTCTGTTGGACTAATGTAAACAATGCAGTTTGTGGCCATCGGTGTTTCTGCAGTCGGTACGTCGCATGGGCTTGATTTACAGCCGGTATTGTTTGTTGTAGCTAACGCTGGGGTGGTGGGCATGGAAAACAAGAAATTTAAAATTAACCTGGACGATTCTACATTCAATAGAGAAAGAAGTCCGGTTAGTAGGGTGTATGTTTTATATACAGATTCGTATCTATAAATACAGAATAAGCCTGTTAACTACCCTTGTTTGCTAACTAGCTAAGTAGCTAACTAGCTAACTAACGGCTGACCCTGGATAAGTTTTAGTGTTACACAGATTTACAAATATGTAGCAACAGCATTCAGACAACACCGTTTGCAGAAGACTGCAAGCATGTTGCACTGCAAATGAGACTGAAAATGGTTTTTGAGGTTAACTGCTACTGACTTACTTGTTGTGTGGGTTCTGTGATGGGCACAAAATGCCCCCTCTTCTCTGAAATCTACTTATCTTTCCTGAATATTGACTCATCTTTTACAGGTTATCTGTAAATAACTATCGCTTTTTGAAAGCGAATCAGTTTGTTTATGTATGAAAAATGGTGGCTTATTGTTTTTTCTGCAGATTATTTGTAATTTGTTGTTCAAATCCTTCTTTTTTTTTTAAATTATTTTGTAGTTTTTGTTTACCTCATCTGCTCATCTGTATACTGTCTAACCTGTACATTGCTTTGGAGACAAGAGTCTATGTATAAAACATAATGCAGTATGCTGTAACTTATCTAATTTGTCCCCATAGGTCAGGTCTCTTTTTAAGCCCTCTTCCAAAAGAGGCAATGATGAGACATCGACTACCCACAGTGCACCTCAAGCTGGAGGCCAGCCGTTATCTTATGCCGAATTCGTTGTTCAGAGCAAAAACAGAGATAAAGAGAAGTCTGGTCCTGAATCAGAAACAGGAGAGGCCATTCTTCAGGATGTGCTTAAAGCTGCAGGACAGAGATCTGGCAGTGCTCTTGAATGTGGTTCAATCACAAAACTTTCCACTGATGCTGGGAAAGCTCAGACTAGCACAAAAGGGAGCAGGAGTCCAGTGCCAAATGTAGCAGGATCAGAGACCTCTCTACCTCCAGGTAGGCTGGAGGATGATCTGGCACCAGGGCAAAAAATGAAGGAAGGTCAAAGCGGGGAGGAACGCACTGTTGTTACACCAGCAATAGGGTCAGGAAACAGCATTATCGTCAGCCCAAGACAGGTACAGGAACGTTTCAGCTGTCAGGATCATTCATACAAAATGTTTTTTTTTTTCTTTTTTTTTTGGATTCAGTATTTAAGTGAACGTCATTTTGGCCTACAAATAATTTTTGAGTAGTGGTGTTTTACTATTTAAAAATAAAGCTAATTTAAATATTTTTGGAATCACCAGGTTCCACACACCGATTGTGATTTTAGGATGATTTCCACAGTTATCTCAGAGCTGATGCAACCTATATACTTAGTTTCACAATTGATTTTTTTTCTAACATTTATGACAGAAAATAATATATAATTACAAGAAAATGAGTGCTTGTGGAATACAGTTCATGTGGTGTTCTGCTTTACTTCATATTTATTGTTTGTATAATTATACGCTTATACATACAGAGAGGAAACCCTATTTTAAAGTTTGTCAGAAGTGTGCCGTGGGAGTTTGGAGAAGTGGCGCCTGACTATGTCTTGGGTCGAACGACGTGTGCGCTCTTTCTCAGGTAGTGTGTGTGTTAAGAAATGTTCTAGCACCAGCTATGTGTGAAACCACAATGCGTCTTTCACGCTTTTGCAAAGAACATTCAGAATTATGGAATAGTGTTATGAATAATAAGAAGAGCAAAGCTTACACTTACAAGCACAAACATGTTGCACTAACTGTATTGCTAAAACCTAAAAATGTTTGTTTATACAGTATAGCTCTAAAGACGATTTGGATAAACTGCAGCACTAATCTTCAGTGTGTGTGTGCACTTGTGTGTTAGTGTGCGCTACCATACACTCAACCCAAACTACATCCATGAGCGACTGAAGCAGCTGGGCCAAGCGTTTACACTTCGAGTACTGCTCGTGCAAGTTGATGTGGTAAGACTTTTGTGTGGTACAATATCAATACTGCCCTTGTATAACAACTGATAGTAATACACACAGGTTTTTGTTTTGTTTGTTTGTTTGTTTTTTGCATGTCTATTCAATTAAAGGCAGGGTCTCCGATTTTTGAGAAATGCTTCAGAAAACTGAGTCGGGCCGAATAGTAAACAAAAATCAAAACAAATGTGTAGCCAATGAGCAGAAAGGGGCGTGTCTTGTCAATATGTGGCAGAGAGAGTGTTCAGTGCACATGTGTGATATTAGCAGAAAGTGGTTTTAACATTGACATGGCGGATAAAAACAAAGAAAGAAAGTGAAGAAAGGCTTACGATAAGGCAAGAAGTAGGACCCGTGTTAATATAGGATCAGCTTTCCAGCGCTGGAGAGAACTGAAGGAGCGGGAAGTTGGCCATATATTCACAGGTTGGAGTTTCCCGAGTCAATAACTCCTGAGCCAAAAGCTGTTACTACACAAATAACACCTCTTCTCTATTGTAGTAATGTAGAGAGGCAGCTACAACCACATTTTGCTAGTAACAGCGTTTAGCTCAGTAGTTATTGACTTGGAAAACCCCAATCTGTGAATATGCGGCCAACTATACTTAAGACGCTGGGGCGCTTTTTTCCTTCTCGATAGGTGAGTAAAATTTGGTTTTGCTTTGTTACACAGAACTAATATATGCCATCCTTTGCATGATTATGCTTGTGTGTCATTTTTGCTTGTTTGTTTATCTGCAATCGTATTGTTCTTCCCTTCAGCTACGATAAAGACACATTTCTTTCCATTAGTTGCCTGGGTTACACGTGTGTGTGGGCGGAGCTATCAATACGGGGTGGGACCCATTTGGGTTAGGGACGTGTTTGTTCTGGTGATTTCAAATGTTAACATTGGCTTTCAAAAATCGGAGACCCTACTTTAAATTAATTTCAACTTTATTTATATAGCACATTTAAAATCAGCCTGAGCTGGCCTGCTGTACATAGAGTTAAAAGAAAAGGGGAAAAAAGAACATAAATATAAAAGAACACGTACAAATTACCAACAATTAAAAGCACAGGAAAAGAGGTGTGTTTTTTATGGATTTAAATTCAGCAAACGTAGAAGCAGTTCTGACTGGTAAGCTATTCCCCAGCTTGGGGCCCGCTACTGCGATTGCTCGGTCTCCCCTGAGTTGCAGACGAGATCGTGGTACCAGCAAAAGATGACCATTTTGGGATCTAAGTTATCTCGAAGGATTGTACATAACAATCAAATCAGATAGATATTTGGGAGCTAAATTATTGAGAACTTTGTAAACGAATAAAATCTTGTATTCGATACGTTATCGGACTGGCAGCCAGTGCAAAGAATGTAAGATTGGTGTAATATGGTCTCATTTGAGGTTACTTGTGAGTAGAAGGGCTGATGCATTTTAAACCATTTGAAGACGAGAGATGGAAAAGAGAGGTAACCCAGAGTACAAAGAATTACAGTAGTCGAGTTGAGATAAAAGTGTGGATAACTGTTTCAGAACTTTTCCTGCTTAAAAAAGTTTTGACTTTAGCTAACCCGTAATTATTATAAAAGCTGGTACTAACTATGGTGTTGATTTGTTTGTCTAATTCAAGGCCATTATCTAGGTGAAATACTAGATCTTTAACATTAAATGTAAGATAAGGGTGCATCTGGGTGCTCTTTTGACCCAAATTGAATGATTTGGGTTTTGTCATCATTGAGTATAATAATTATTTGTAAGCCATAATTTGAGTTCATGCAGACAAGCCTCCAATCTCTTGTATGCCGAGTTATCTTTACGTTAGGTATAAAAAGTTGTGTGTCGTCCAGATAGCAGTGATGCATCAACCCAAACTTATGCATAATTGATCCCAGAGGTAGCATGTACAGAGAAAATAATATCGGTGCTAAGATCGATCCTTGGGGTACACCACAGGTGACAGAGAGCGCTCGAGGATGAATGGACACCTAAATTGACTGTAAATCTTCTTTGATAAAAAAAGATTGGAAGTATTTCAATACTGTACCAGTGATACCAATCAAATATTTAAGCCGAGATAAAAAAATCTTGTGGTCTACAAAATCAAAAGCAGAGCTCAAATCTATAAGCATGAAGGCCATAGTATCACCAGCATCTGTGGTCATTAAAATATCAGCCGACTCAGTGCCATGAAGGGTTTTAAAGCCAGACTGAAAAATATCAGAGATGGAGTTGATTTGCAGATAGTTCCTAAATTGTATAAACACAACATTTTCAAGAATTTTAGATACAAATGGCAAATTGGAGATGGGTCTGTAATTTGCATATATTGCAGGGGCAAGTACATTTAACATTTATGGTGTTATAAGAAATTGAAAACAACTGGGAACAACAGCAACTCAGCCACAAAGTGGTTTGCATTGTAAAATTACAGAGCAGGGTCCGAGCATGCTGAGGCGACCTCCAAACTTTGTGGGACCTTCAGAGTAGCTTAAGAACATTGCATAGAGTGCTTCATGGAATAGGTTTCCATGGCCAAGCTGATGCATCCAAGCCTTATATCCCCATTGCAAAGCTTCAGATGCAGTGGTGTTAAAGCATGCTGACACTACTGTAGAGCAGCGAAGACATGAATCCAGTGATGAATCATGCTTCTCTGTCTGGCAATCCAATGGACTAGTCTGGATTTGGTGGTTGCCAAGAGAAAGATACTTGCCTAACTACATTGTGCCAAGTGTAAAATTTGGGGGAGTGGGGATTATGGTGTGGGGTTGTTTTTCACTGTTTAGGTTTGGCCCTTTGGTTCCAGTGAAAAGAATGTTTAATGATTCAGATGCCAAGACATTTTATACAATTCATGCCCCCAAATTTGTGGAAACAGTTTCTGGATGGCCCCTTTCTGTTCCAACTTGTCTGCAGACCAGTGCACAAAGCAAGGTCCATTAAGACATGGATGAGCGAGTTTGGTTTAGGGGAACCTGACCGCAACCCCAAAGGACATCTTTGGGAGGAATTAGTGCAGAGACTGGAAGTTAGGCCTTCTCGTTCAATATCAGTGCCTGACCTCACAAATGCTCTTCTAGAGGAATGGTCAAAAACTTGCATAAACACACTCTGAAACTTTGTAGCAATAACAGCTTAAATTCTTCTGGGAAGTCTTTTCACAAAGAGTGTGCAAAATCCATATTAAACTTTTCATATTAAGGATGGGATGTCATTAAAGTTCATGTGCATGCAAAGGCAGATTTCCTAAAACATTTGACAATATATTGTATCTGTTCATTTAAATTTGGTTTGCTGTAATAAGTGGTGTTCTCTGCTTAGTTAATAATTTAGAGGAGGCACAGAAGCATTGTAGATCTTTTGTAAAAGCCAGGACCTGATTAAATAACAAATTATTTAGGAGTCATATACAGTGCCTTGCGAAAGTATTCAGCCCCCTTGAACTTTGCGACCTTTTGCCACATTTCAGGCTTCAAACATGATATGAAACTGTAATTTTTTGTGAATAATCAACAAGTGGGACACAATCATGAAGTGGAACGAAATTTATTGGATATTTCAAACTTTAACAAAATCAAAAACTGAAAAATTGGGCGTGCAAAATTATTCGGCCCCCTTAAGTTAATACTTTGTAGCGCCACCTTTTGCTGCAATTACAGCTGTAAGTCGCTTGGGGTATGTCTCTATCAGTTTTGCACATCGAGAGACTGAAATTTTTGCCCATTTCTCCTTGCAGAACAGCTCGAGCTCAGTGAGGTTGGATGGAGAGCATTTGTGAACAGCAGTTTTCAGTTCTTTCCACAGATTCTCGATTGGGTTTAGGTCTGAACTTTGACTTGGCCATTGTAACACCTGGATATGTTTATTTTTGAACCATTCCATTGTAGATTTGCTTTATGTTTTGGATCATTGTCTTGTTGGAAGACAAATCTCCGTCCCAGTCTCAGGTCTTTTGCAGACTCCATCAGGTTTTCTTCCAGAATGGTCCTGTATTTGGCTCCATCCATCTTCCCATCAATTTTAACCATCTTCCCTGTCCCTGCTGAAGAAAAGCAGGCCCAAACCATGATGCTGCCACCACCATGTTTGACAGTGGGGATTGTGTGTTCAGGGTGATGAGCTGTGTTGCTTTTACACCAAACATAACGTTTTGCATTGTTGCCAAAAAGTTCAATTTTGGTTTCATCTGACCAGAGCACCTTCTTTCACATGTTTGGTGTGTCTCCCAGGTGGCTTGTGGCAAACTTTAAACGACACTTTTTATGGATATCTTTAAGAAATGGCTTTCTTCTTGCCACTCATCCATAAAGGCCAGATTTGTGCAGTATACAACTGATTGTTGTCCTATGGACAGAGTCTCCCACCTCAGCTGTAGATCTCTGCAGTTCATCCAGAGTGATTATGGGCCTCTTGGCTGCATCTCTCTTCTCCTTGTATGAGCTGAAAATTTAGAGGGACGGCCAGGTCTTGGTAGATTTGCAGTAGTCTTATACTCCTTCCATTTCAATATCATCACTTGCACAGTGCTCCTTGGGATGTTTAAAGCTTGGGAAATCTTTTTGTATCCAAATCCGGCTTTAAACTTCTCCACAACAGTATCTCGGACCTGCCTGGTGTGTTCCTTGTTCTTCATGATGCTCTCTACACTTTAAACGGACCTCTGAGACTATCACAGTGCAGGTGCATTTATACGGAGACTTGATTACACACAGATGGATTCTATTTATCATCATTAGTCATTTAGGTCAACATTGGATCATTCAGAGATCCTCACTGAACTTCTGGAGAGAGTTTGCTGCACTGAAAGTAAAGGGGCCGAATAATTTTGCACGCCCAATTTTTCAGTTTTTGATTTTTTAAAAAAGTTTGATATATCCAATCAATTTCATTCCACTTCATGATTGTGTCCCACTTGTTGTTGATTATACACAAAAAATTACAGTTTCATATCATTATGTTTGAAGCCTGAAATGTGGCAAAAGGTCGCAAAGTTCAAGGGTGCAGAATACTTTTGCAAGGCACTGTATGTCTCTGTCCTTCTACAGCTGTTTTATACACGTGTCTTTGTTTTTTCTTTTTCTCTCTATTTGTTTATTCTGTTTAATTGTACAACATATGTACAACAGTGTTGTGTGGTTTTGAGCTTTATTAACTCTGTCTTGCTGTTCAAATAGAAAGATCCTCATCATGCACTCAAGGAACTTGCTCGGATCTGCATCATGGCTGACTGCACACTTATCCTGGCTTGGAGGTCAGAAAACAACTTATTAGCACTTATGGAATGCTGTTATACATGTTATACCACAATGACAAAAAATACAACACGATGTGTATGTGTGTTTTCTTAAGCCCTGAGGAAGCTGGCCGTTACTTGGAGACGTATAAATCTTATGAGAAAAAGCCTGCCGATCTGCTGAAAGAGCAAGTAGAGAAAGATTACCTGTCTAAGGTCAGAGGGCATTAACATCACTCTTCTCCATCCCTCCCTCCCTCACTCACCTTCTCACTCAGCCCCACCATTAACTCCCTCCCTCACTCATTCACTCTGTCCCTCACACTGTTCTTGGTTAACTCTTGTGGTTTGTTTTTGGTTTTTGCAGGTTACTGATTGTCTGACCACTGTGAAGTCCATCAATAAAACCGATGCTATCACGCTGCTGTCCACATTCTCTGTAAGACCTCTGTTTTCATTTTCAAACCTTATAAAAGGACATGCCGTGAACGCATAAATATTATCTTGACATAATACTTACACTCTATTTAACTGTATAATTTAACATAATTTAACTGTGAAATGCAGTGTTTTTGTTTATGTATGCATACTACAAATCAAAATTTTGGCGTTACCCAGCAAATGTAACATTTTCTATGAAAATCTATATTTTATTCATCAAATGATCCCTGATGCTCAGTTCTGCATGGAGGCCTCCAGCTTTTTTTCCTGTCCTGTTTTTAACCAGTTTGTGCTGTTCTTTAAAGAGAGTAATACATGCTTTGTGGTAATTTGTCACATGAAATGTATTTCTTTTCATGGATGAAGATTAGTGTGAAAAGATTTAAAAGTTTTTTGCCATTTTAGTTGAAAACGCACAAATGCTGAAGCCCCACATACTCTGACTATGTCCACACTAATGCATTTATGCAATTGAAACCGCATACTTTTTTTTTTCTTCCATCCACACTGATAGGCTTTTTTAAAACGTTTTCCAAAGTGGATACATTTGAAAACAGCGTTTTCATGTTGCAGTGTGGCCTGTGAAAATGGAGGCTTTCGGAATTGATGACGCAACTGTAGTAATGTGACACAGTCATCTGACCACTTACTTTTTACTTCCGTGTTACTCGCAGCAGCAACTTCACCTTACTGTCAGTTCATATGAAAACCCTTTTTTAGTCCCTTTCCTCAACATTTCCATGACTTTCAAAGCGCCGGAGAGTATATAGACAGCAGGCGGAAATTACATATGTCGAAGCGTAAGGGTTTTCAGATGTTTCAGTGTGGATGAAGGGTTTTTTTTTTTTTTTTTTGAGGATGCACAGTATTTTTAGATGAAAACACTGTTTCCAAATGAATCCGGATCAGTGTAGTCGTAGACTCCGGTAGCCTTAATCAGCACAATCCTTACAGTGTTGATATAATTTAAAAAATGATCAGTTATCCTGAAAACAGCTCTCTTCATAGCTATGTAGAAATACTATGAAAAATCAGCAGGTCCCAGAAATGATAGTTAATTACAACTTTAACAACTGACTGTATTTTTACAATGGACTGTATTTATTATAAGTGGTTATTTTAAGTGAAAAAAGTGTGCTTTTCTTTTATAACCAATTTCTAAGTGACCCCAATTTTATGACTGGTCACATATCCTGTGTGAAACTTGTGGCCTTTTTTTTTTTTTTTTAAATTATGCTCTCTGTAGTCTTTAGGGGGCATCATTAATGCATCAAAGGAGGAGCTGGTGCTGTGCCCAGGACTCGGACCACAAAAGGTTAGTTCCACTGTGTGAGAGCATACTGAGCTTGAGCTTTCTAATAACTTTTTTGTGCATGTACACTATTTGGAATACAATCTGGGTTCAGTTGTTATCTTCTTAATTTAGGCAAAAAGGCTGTATGATGTGCTTCACCAACCCTTTCTGAAGCCTAAGAAGAAACAAGGCGAGTGAGATGCGGACTCCAGTCAGAAAAGAGTCAACCATGCTTTCAACTGTGACTGCCTGATGGAAGAGAATGGAGGGATATGAGAGACCTACAGTGAGATTTCATATCAGACCTTCTCTCAGAATCTTAAAGACTTTAAGAAGAGTTTTGAGTGCTCTTATGTAATTAACGATCTATTTTTTTTTATTTCAAAAGTTTCTTAATTTTTATATATAATTATGTGCATTGTTACAATAAAAATATATATTTTTAAGCTTTTAGTGTTTTTAAAAAGCATAATATGTACACAGTATAATACATATGTACATATATAATACATATATATACATATGTAACACAGTATAATACATGATACTTCTACATAAACATGCATTTGATATACACTCCCTTGTTAAAAACACTTTTGTGATGCAAAATAATGTAACCAAGTGAAAAGACAGACTGCAAGAGTGTGCAAATCCCTAATCGCAAAATAACTAATATTTTGCTAAAGCAATGTGAATAATGTACCAACTTTAACAAACACATCTTAAATTGGCAATTACACTCCACTTGTTCTTGCAAAAATGCTGCACATAAAACAGCAAGGGAATCCTCTAATGCACATCCTTCTTCAAGTCATTCCACAAGTTTTTAGTAGGGTTAAGATCTGAACTCTGACGGCCTTTACAATCATTGATCTTTTTCTTCAGAAGCCATTCCACTGTTTACTTGGATTTGTGATTTTGAGTTGTTGTGGTGTAAAATGGTTAATACATTTTTTGTAGAGCGTTAGTTCACTTTCAGTGAGACCTGGTGATGTCCGGCAGCGGCCATTGGTAGCTAGAGAAAAGTTAGACTTTCAATAAAAACGGAATGACTTGGTACAACTACTAATGGGAGTAAAGAAAACAGAGCACAAAACTTTTCTTTCATCACATATAATGTAGATATATGGTGGTTTTATACACATGCCAAATCTACTTCCAGAATGAATCATCTTAGCGATAATACTAATATGCCACCCACTGATAAATGTTTTTAACATGGCAAGCCCAGGTTCCTCCATTTATCCATACTCTATACAGTAGATACAATTGCTACATCTTTTTTTTTTTTTTTTCAGAATTAAGGACCCTTATGTTAACACATCATAATGGCTTCCGATCAAAGTCATTGTCAAAATGATTTGTACACAAACAGCTAATATACAGTATGTTGGATTGTTGTGGAAGTTTTGAGAAAATAGCACACTGGTAGGCATGGGCAAAGAGTAAGAAGGTTCACAATTTATTATGTACTGCTGTGCAGCAGGATCCAACGCTCCTTGTGTAGCATGAGAGAGGAAGTGCCTGCAATCATTGATTACATCAATATTTTATAGACATGATTCAAACAAGAAAACATGCAAGGGGAAAACAATCAATCATTGGCTTAGATGCACAATGCCAGCTCACCTCCTGTTTGATTAGACATTATTATGTTTTGCACGCATTTAAATATGCAAGGGCCAAATAAACACAGTATGATTAATGCTGCACTCACCCGAATTATTGTCAGTGATCTATAGGGAGTCCACTGTAATAACAGAGTGTCATGCCACAGTCCCCAACTATACTCTCTATGTTTGCCACGTGGGTGAGTATGAGGGAGCTATGACAATACCAGGGTATTTAAATCTTAATTTGTACATCTCTAAGGATAAGAGTGCCTGCCAAATGACATAAATGTAAATATAAATACACAAATAGAGGTACATTCATATGTAGTCCTTCTGGCAGTATAGTTAGCAAACTGCCTGTAAATGTTTTCATACACATCTCTTTGAGAAAAATTTTAAGAGTGCTTGTTGCTTTCTGAAGTCTTTTCTGCATTCTTTTTTGTTAACAGGCAGACGAGCATGAGAAATATACCAATGGTCCAATATACCTGGGATTCTAGGGTGATAATCAAACAGGTTCCATCAGTTATGAAGTCAATTTGTAATACTGTATAGTACTCTGCTGTAATAGATTTTTGTCAAATATTAGCAAACAATTTATTTGGCAAGCATGGTTTTTCATTGAGGCTGTACCAAACCCAATTTCTTGCAACACATCCTGCTTTTCTCCATGCTGCTCTTTCTTCTGCTGTGCAACATGAAGATCTTCAAGGTCAGCTGTGGGAGTTCATATATTCAAAATACACAGTTTCTTTATACATGGAGGATTTCTTTGCGGCTGCCTTTGCTGCTGCATACGCTTTGGCATTACTCTGTGAAATTGAGTCAATTTTCCCTGTATGTGCTTTACATTCACATATAGTGATCGATTTTGTTCATAGGACTGCATCCAGGAGATTAGAAATCAGGCCATTGCACATGATTTCTTTACATAAAGAAGTCAGGAAATCTCTGTGTTTTCACAATGTACCAAAACCATGCACTACTTCAAACGCATATCTACTGTCAGTATAAATGGTGATAATTTTGCTTTGTGCTACTTACATGCTGCTGTTAGAGCCACCAATTCGGATGCTTTTGCAGAGAGATGTCTTGGTAATGATTCAGCTTTATTTCATGTTGTGTGACTGCTGCATATCTTACGCAGCTACGGCCTGTTTTCTAGGTTCTGGAGGCCATTTACAAACAGCTCAAGGTCTGGATTCTACAATGGTGTCTCCTGCAAATCAGACCTGGAATTTTACTTTACAACTGTTACACAATTGTGTTGTTTTCCATCAACTTCTGTTAAAGAAGAGTTGCAGGGTTGAGTAAAGTACAGTGTTTCACTTTAACATTTTGCATTTCGAGTAAAATAGTGTGATATCTCAGCCATTGTGCTGCAGACATATGTGCTGTTTTCTGTTCAAGAAGATAAAATAGTACTGCACCTGGAACTATATGGTAATTTCACTGTATTCTATAATGTCATTGATGTACATTGACACATTGATTGCTTTTTCAGCTGTTCCTACAGATCGTAAATACATAGGCATTCAAAGCATACATAGCATTCAAAACCTTAGCATTTAAGTTGGAATCAGCTATCAGGTTAGCTGAAGTGTTTCTTCATTGCAAAGCATCAAAGATTTTGACTCACCCATCCCTTCAGGACTGACCCCTTCAACCCGGACCTGATGTGCTAATGGTCATGCACTTTCTTAGTCTGGATTTTTTTTTTTTTGACATTTCTTTGCCCAACAATCCTGTTGTTTCATTTAACTTCTGATTTATAGGTTAGCTTCGTACCCCATGCTGTGATTGAAGAAAATTCCATGGTGAGAAACACAGTTGGACCCACAGATAAGATCCACCTTTGTGCTCATTCATCCAAGCGATCTTGCCGTCGATATCATTGGGAGCGTTAGAATTATTAGAAGCATAAACATGCATGCCTCTGCAGGATGATTATCTTAGATCTTTAAAAGTCTTTCTGTACAGAGCGTGCAGTCATCAAATGGTCAAGCAGATGTTCTAATTTGCGCATATCCTAGTGCTGTAGTAAATCTTGCACACACCTTCACATAGAACGCAGAGTTTTATACCTGTGGCTTAGTTGGTTAAAGTACCTGTCTTGTAAACAGGAGATCCTGGTTTCAAATCCCAGCAGGGCCTGGTGTTTCTGTTGATGTAAATGCTGTACCTCCTTTCCCTTTCTTACAATCTGAGATGAAACAACACTCCAAAAGGATGGCTTCTAAGCCACACTGCAGAGCAAATTCCCTGGTCGTGGGCATTGCAGCGATGAGAATAAAAGATTGCACACTCAAGTCATGTCGCTTTCGGTGTGTGTTTTACCGTCCCTGAATTTGGATGAAGCTGAGAAGATGTACCAAGACTCGTGACAGTTTCAGGCTCTGTGGCACAATGGACTTCTTGGCTTGTTCTGGGTTCGAACCCCTTCAGAGCATTTTGATTAAACTTGTGACTTACTTGCCCAGGGATAAGACCTACTGTAGGTTTGTGCTTACAGTTTTTTCTGATTGCTTAAGCACATTTTTTATAACTATTGGCTATTTTTTCAAAACTCTACACACAAATAAGAAAACCTTTAACCCAATTATCAAAACATAGTTCTCTTGCAAAAGCGAACACAGCTAGATAAACTCTTCACACCTTCATAAAAATTGTGTTTTTGTATCAAACAGTAAACACAAGCCATCATCTACTAAGCACACAATGTGCCAACTACACACTAATGGTATGAATACAAAACACATCTGGCTTTTGCTTTCTCTGTGTACAGATGTCAATTTGAGGTCATACTTTTGTCATAGTGTCATGTAAACATACAAGGATCCAAACTTCAAGAATTGGTGTTTATTCACACTCATCAAAACCAAGACAAAGTCAGAACACAAAATAGTAATTTCACAAAAAAAAACAAAAAAAAAAAACAACAGCAATCAGCCTACATCATGTCGTCTTTCTGGGTACGGCCACAAAATTTCGTCCACATCGCATGCGATATCCTCCAGTCCAAGGCACCAGGGAAAATATCTCCTTGAATGCCGTATCCAGGCCTGACATGATGCCTGATCAATATCTCCACATGCCTCCTCCACTGCCTGTAAAAGGCTACCTGTTGATGAGGATGACGGTCGTACACTTTCCAGCGCCAGGCAGAGAAGAACTCCTCGATGGGATTTAAGAATGGAGAGTATGGAGGGAGGTTGAGTGCCATGAAGAATGGGTGGTCTGTAAATCAGTTGCGGACCAAAGTAGCCCTATGGAAACTAACATTGTCCCATATGATGACATATCGGGTATGCTCTAGTCCCTGAACAGTGAGCATGTCATGTAAGGTGTCCAGGAATGTAATAATGTGAGCAGTTTTGTATGGGCCTATGGTTGCATGATGGTGAACAACACCATTTTGGCTTATAGCTGCACACATGGTTATGTTACCACCACGTTGTCCTGGGACATCGATGATGGCACGGTGTCCAATAATGTTCCTGCCACGTCTCCTGGTTTTACTGAGGTTAAAACCGGCCTCATCTACAAAAAGTATGTCCCATGGCATCTGCTTCTAGTTCCATCACTCTCTGGACAAGACAAAACAAATGCAACACATCAGGCCCATGCACAGCACTACAGTATGCACTTCCAAATTCAGAACCAATGACACTATAGCTTCCCTGCACAGAGTCATATCGCGGTTGCTTTACACGTTCTGTGTTTCTCTCGAAAGGAACTCTGTAACTTTGCTTCATTCTTATTCTGTGGCGTGCAAGTACACGACTTAGTGCAGAAATGCTTACACTGTGTATATTTTGAAAGATGGTGTCATTATCAATTATGCGCTGCTGTATTTCACGCAGTCTTATTGCATTATTGGCAATCACCATGTTCACTATATGGGTCTCTTGCTCTGGAGTGAACATTCTTCCTCTGCCCCAGCATCTGGATGTCTAGCAATTCTGTAAAGTAACAGTTTCAGTATTTTTGCATGTATGGTACTGTTGTGTTTCTCATTAGAGTATGACAGGGCCACAAAGTACTTACCGATTCTCATTTCGAAATGTCCTAATGATGCTTGCCACAGTGTAGCGGCTCAAATTAGGCTGAACCCATTGGCCAACTTCCCTCCGGGTCATCCCATGGTTGATGACATGGTCCACTATTGTAGCTCTGATGTCATCAGTTATTCCATTTCTTACTCTTCTTACCCTTCCTCTTTCCCCTCCTTGTCCTCTTCTTTCTCCTCCTTGTCCTCTTCCTCTAACTTTCTCTAACCCTCTCGCTTCTTCAACTCCATGTCCTCTTCCTCCTACTTCTACACCTCCATGTCCTCTTCCTCCTCCCCTTCCTCCTACTTCTTCACCTCCACATCCTCTTCCTCCTCTTTCTTCATCTCCACGTCCTCTCCCTCGGCCTCCTCTGATTCTCACTCTTCTCACTCTTACTGCTCCTTCCATCATACTCCACACAGACAGCTTACCTGTGGCTTATTTATAGTGCTTAGGCTGATTGCAAAGAGGAACTAATTAACTAAAACAGTTTTCACAGGTGAAAGTGTGCCAGACAGTTGGCAAAATAGTGTTAATGATAACCATACATGTGTATAATTTTGCTAGGAGTGTGTTGGAAATTTGGTAATTGAGTGTAAGCAGTGAGTTGTGTTTAAAGTTCTGCAAAAAGAGTGTTGTGCAGTGAATTGTGCCTACAGTTTTGCAAAGTGTGTGTTACAAAATTGCAAACTGAGTGCAAAGCAGTGTTTGTGTTTTTAGTTTTGCAAACTCAGTGAGTGGTTTTGCTATACGTATTAATAGTTTTAGAAATTGTGCTACAAGAATCACGATTAGTGCTTAAGCATTCCGAAAAAACTGTAATAATATTGCAAGAATTCATGTCGCTTGCGGTTTGTATTTTACCGTCCATGAATTTGCATGAAGCTGAGAAGATGTACCAAGACCCGTGACAGTTTCAGGCTCTGTGGCGCAATGGATAGCGCATTGGGCTTCTAGGCTTCTTGTGGGTTCGAATCCCATCAGAGTCATTTGCTTTAAGTTGTGACTTATTTGCACTGAGATAAGATCTAGGTTTATGCTTAATAATATCGCAAGAATTCAAACAAGCTTGCAGCCGATGGGAGGAGAAGCGTTCAGACACAAACATGCATGCCTCTGCAGGATGATTATCTTAGATCTGTAAAAGTTTTTCTGTACAGAATGTGCACTACTCAAATGGTCAAGCAGATGTTCATATGGCTGGAGTAAAGCTTGCACACACTTAGACAGAGATAACAGTGGCACTGTGGCTTAGTTGGTTAAAGTGCCTGTCTAGTAAACAGGAGATCCTGGCTTTTCTGGTGGTGAAAATGCAGTACTGTACCTCCTTTCCCTTTCTTACAATCTGAGCTGAAACACCACTCCAACAGGATGGCTTCTAAGCACACACTATCACAGAGAGAAGAACAGCTCTTGGCTGTGGTGCTGTGGATTAGTTGGTTAAAATGTCTGTCTAGGAAACAGGAGATCCTGGCTTTTCTGGTGGTGAAAATGCAGTACCTCCTTTCCCTTTCTTACAATCTGAGCTTAAAAACCACTCCAGCAGTATCACTTCTAAGCCATACTGCAGAGCAAATTCCCTTGTCGTAGGCATTGGAGTCATGAGAATAAAAGTTTGCACACTCAAGTCATGTTGCTTGCTAGCCAAAGAATAACAGCTGTCTAACGAACGGGTGTGTGTGATGCTGTCCATGAATTTGGATGAAGCTGAGAAGACGTACCAAGGCCAACAGCAGTTTCAGGCTCTGTGGCACAATGGATAGCTTATTGGACTTCTTGGGGGCTCAAACCCCTTCAGAGCTTTTCGATTAAACTTGTGACTTATTTGCCCAGGGATAAGATCTAGGTTTGTGCTTGATCATATCTCGAGAATTCAAACTAGCTTGATGCAAACATGCATGCCTCTGCAGGATGATTAGCTTAGATCTGTAAAAGTCTTTGTGTACAGAGTGTGCACTCATCAAATGGTCAAGCACATGTTCTGACTTGCATATATCTTATGGCTGGAGTAATGCTTGTACACACCTTCAAAGAGAAACCAGAGCTTTGTACCTGTGGTGCTATATCTTAGTGGGTTAAAGTGCCTGTCTAGTAAAATGGAGATCCTGGGTTCAAATCCCAGCAGTGCCTGCTTTGCTGGTGATGTAAATGTAGTACTCAAAATCTGAGATGTAATGCCACTCCAACAGGATGGCTTTTAAGCACACAGAGACAGAAGAACAGCTCTTGGCTGTGGTGCTTTGGCTTAGTTGGTTAAAATGCCTGTCTAGTAAACAGGAGATCCTGGCATTTATAGTGGTGAAAATGCAGTACCTCCTTCCCCTTTCTTACAATCTGAGCTCCAGGGAGCAAAAGAAGGTTTGAAGGACAATGATTCATATTGTTAAAAAGAGTGGTCACATTTCCACCATGGGGTCTAAAAATCTTCTCCAAACCACCTTGTAGGCAATTAGACTGAGCAATCAAAGAGCTTCACAAGACATATTTCGGAAGTGGGAGAAACAAGCTACAATGCCCATGTAGACAGAGATACAAAAACATCCCCTGGTAAAAGCTAAACATTCGTCATCAGCATGTCTGAAAGTCCATGCACTAACCAGTTGAGCCCAACGGCCTCGTCATGCTTAGCTGGAACCCTGTGAGGTTGAAGCTAGCCTAAATGTCTGGATTTAAGATTTGGTATCTTTCGCTTAACGATGAATGGAATAATATCTACTCTGGACTCGAAACATGGCAGTCCAAAACTCACAATGGGTCTGAAAGTCATCTCCAGTCCAACATGTAGACAATTAAACTGAGCAATCAGAGCCACAGCTTCCCAAGACTTACCTCGGGAGTGGGAGAAACAAGCCATGAACCCTATGCAAAAAACAGTCTAGGTAGTTTTATTAGACAGATGGTTTAAATATAATCCATTCAAGGTTTTACACAGAAAAGTTACAATAACACCACATGGACAAAGCATACAGTTGTCACCAGCCTATAAGCAGCTGCTCTTTATCTCGAATGGACAGGAGCCATGAAGATCGCCTCTTTATATTTTTCCATTTGGGGTTTATCATAGAACCATCCTGGTAAAAAGACAACTTCTACCAAAACAATAAGAAAACAATCTAAATCAATCAACAGATGCTTCCGAAGAAAACATTCCAAAGAGTTACAAGCAGGTAGGTCAACACGTAGGTAGATCGGTTATATCCAAACGGCTAAAGGCACCCACCTCATAGTCATGCCGGCCGCAGAATCGCACAATCCCTTGGAAACGTTGTGTGGCTTTATGTCTTATCGTGTGGGGAATTAGCTCAAATGGTAGAGCGCTCGCTTAGCATGCGAGAGGTAGCGGGATCGACGCCTGCATTCTCCAAAGTGATGATTCTGTGTGCCTTGGAGAACCTGCCTACTGATTTTACCACTTGATATTAATAATATTTATAGCAGAATACATGACATATGAGCAGCATCAGGTTGAGAAGTGAACTGGCAGAGTCATGTCACTGCAGAACTCTTGGAAAATGGCCCGTACGGGGCTTGAACCCGCGACCTTGGCGTTATTAGCACCACGCTCTAACCAGCTGAGCTAACCGGCCAAGTCGCGCTTAGCTAGAACGCTGCGAGGTAGAAGGTAGGCTAAATGGCTCGATTTAAGCTTTGGTATTTCACCCTTATCGATGAATGGAATAATACCTACTCTGGATTTTAAACATGGCAGTCAAAAACTCACAATGCACACTGAATTACTTCAGAAATTGGCCCCAAGAGAGCAAAAGAAGGTTTGAAGGACAATGATTCATATTGTTACAAAGAGTGGTCACATTTCCACCATCGGGTCTAAAAGTCTTCTCCAAACCACCTTGTAGGCAATTAGACTGAGCAATCAAAGAGCTTCACAAGACATATTTCGGAAGTGGGAGAAACAAGCTACAATGCCCATGTAGACAGAGATACAAAAACATCCCCTGGTAAAAGCAAAACATTCGTTATCATCATGTCTGAAAGTCCATGCACTAACCAGTTGAGCCCAACGGCCTCGTCATGCTTAGCTGGAACCCTGTGAGGTTGAAGCTAGCCTAAATGTCTGGATTTAAGATTTGGTATCTTTCGCTTAACGATGAATGGAATAATATCTACTCTGGACTCGAAACATGGCAGTCCAAAACTCACAATGGGTCTTAAAGTCATCTCCAGTCCAACATGTAGACAATTAAACTGAGCAATCAGAGCCACAGCTTTCCAAGACTTACCTCGGGAGTGGGAGAAACAAGCCATGAACCCTATGCAAAAAACAGTCTAGGTAGTTTTATTAGACAGATGGTTTAAATATAATCCATTCAAGGTTTTACTCAGAAAAGTTACAATAACACCACATGGACAAAGCATACAGTTGTCACCAGCCTATAAGCAGCTGCTCTTTATCTCGAATGGACAGGAGCCATGAAGATCGCCTCTTTATATTTTTCCATTTGGGGTTTATCATAGAACCATCCTGGCAAAAAGACCACTTCTGTCGAAACAATAAGCAAGCAATCTAAATCAATCAACAAATGCCCTAGAAGAAAACCTTCCAAAGAGTTACAAGCACGTAAGTCAACACATGTACCTTGGAGAGCCAGCCTCGTGCCTTGGAGAACCACTTATTTTAGAACCACCCTGGTAAAAAGACAACTTCTACCAAAACAATAAGAAAACAATCTAAATCAATCAACAGATGGCTCCGAAGAAAACATTCCAAAGAGTTACAAGCAGGTAGGTCAACACGTAGGTAGATCGGTTATATCCAAAGGGCTAAAGGCACCCACCTCATAGTCATGCCGGCCGCAGAATCGCACAATCCCTTGGAAACGTTGTGTGGCTTTATGTTTTATCGTGTGGGGAATTAGCTCAAATGGTAGAGCGCTCGCTTAGCATGCGAGAGGTAGTGGGATCGACGCCTGTATTCTCCAAAGTGATGATTCTGTGTGCCTTGGAGAACCTGCCTACTGATTTTACCACTTGATATTAATAATATTTATAGCAGAATACATGACATATGAGCAGCATCAGGTTGATAAGTGAACTGGCAGAGTCACGTCTCTGCAGAACTCTAGGAAAATGGCCCGTACGGGGCTCGAACCCGCGACCTTGCCGTTATTAGCACCACGCTCTAACCAGCTGAGCTAACCGGCCAAGTCGCTCTTAGCTAGAACGCTGCGAGGTAGAAGGTAGGCTAAATGGCTCGATTTAAGCTTTGGTATTTCACCCTTATCGATGAATGGAATAATACCTACTCTGGATTTTAAACATGGCAGTCAAAAACTCACAATGCACACTGAATTACTTCAGAAATTGGCCCCAAGAGAGCAAAAGAAGGTTTGAAGGACAATGATTCATATTGTTACAAAGAGTGGTCACATTTCCACCATCGGGTCTAAAAGTCTTCTCCAAACCACCTTGTAGGCAATTAGACTGAGCAATCAAAGAGCTTCACAAGACATATTTCGAAGGTGGGAGAAACAAGCTACAATGCCCATGTAGACAGAGATACAAAAACATCCCCTGGTAAAAGCAAAACATTCGTTATCATCATGTCTGAAAGTCCATGCACTAACCAGTTGAGCCCAACGGCCTCGTCATGCTTAGCTGGAACCCTGTGAGGTTGAAGCTAGCCTAAATGTCTGGATTTAAGATTTGGTATTTTTCGCTTAACGATGAATGGAATAATATCTACTCTGGACTCGAAACATGGCAGTCTAAAACTCACAATGGGTCTTAAAGTCATCTCCAGTCCAACATGTAGACAATTAAACTGAGCAATCAGAGCCACAGCTTCCCAAGACTTACCTCGGGAGTGGGAGAAACAAGCCATGAACCCTATGCAAAAAACAGTCTAGGTAGTTTTATTAGACAGATGGTTTAAATATAATCCATTCAAGGTTTTACTCAGAAAAGTTACAATAACACCACATGGACAAAGCATACAGTTGTCACCAGCCTATAAGCAGCTGCTCTTTATCTCGAATGGACAGGAGCCATGAAGATCGCCTCTTTATATTTTTCCATTTGGGGTTTATCATAGAACCATCCTGGCAAAAAGACCACTTCTGTCGAAACAATAAGCAAGCAATCTAAATCAATCAACAAATGCCCTAGAAGAAAACCTTCCAGAGTTACAAGCACGTAAGTCAACACATGTACCTTGGAGAGCCAGCCTCGTGCCTTGGAGAACCACTTATTTTAGAACCACCCTGGTAAAAAGACAACTTCTACCAAAACAATAAGAAAACAATCTAAATCAATCAACAGATGCCTCCGAAGAAAACATTCCAAAGAGTTACAAGCAGGTAGGTCAACACGTAGGTAGATCGGTTATATCCAAACGGCTAAAGGCACCCACCTCATAGTCATGCCGGCCGCAGAATCGCACAATCCCTTGGAAACGTTGTGTGGCTTTATGTTTTATCGTGTGGGGAATTAGCTCAAATGGTAGAGCGCTCGCTTAGCATGCGAGAGGTAGCGGGATCGACGCCTGCATTCTCCAAAGTGATGATTCTGTGTGCCTTGGAGAACCTGCCTACTGATTTTACCACTTGATATTAATAATATTTATAGCAGAATACATGACATATGAGCAGCATCAGGTTGAGAAGTGAACTGGCAGAGTCATGTCACTGCAGAACTCTTGGAAAATGGCCCGTACGGGGCTTGAACCCGCGACCTTGGCGTTATTAGCACCACGCTCTAACCAGCTGAGCTAACCGGCCAAGTTGCTCTTAGCTAGAACGCTGCGAGGTAGAAGGTAGGCTAAATGGCTCGATTTAAGCTTTGGTATTTCACCCTTATCGATGAATGGAATAATACCTACTCTGGATTTTAAACATGGCAGTCAAAAACTCACAATGCACACTGAATTACTTCAGAAATTGGCCCCAAGAGAGCAAAAGAAGGTTTGAAGGACAATGATTCATATTGTTACAAAGAGTGGTCACATTTCCACCATCGGGTCTAAAAGTCTTCTCCAAACCACCTTGTAGGCAATTAGACTGAGCAATCAAAGAGCTTCACAAGACATATTTCGAAGGTGGGAGAAACAAGCTACAATGCCCATGTAGACAGAGATACAAAAACATCCCCTGGTAAAAGCAAAACATTCGTTATCATCATGTCTGAAAGTCCATGCACTAACCAGTTGAGCCCAACGGCCTCGTCATGCTTAGCTGGAACCCTGTGAGGTTGAAGCTAGCCTAAATGTCTGGATTTAAGATTTGGTATTTTTCGCTTAACGATGAATGGAATAATATCTACTCTGGACTCGAAACATGGCAGTCTAAAACTCACAATGGGTCTTAAAGTCATCTCCAGTCCAACATGTAGACAATTAAACTGAGCAATCAGAGCCACAGCTTCCCAAGACTTACCTCGGGAGTGGGAGAAACAAGCCATGAACCCTATGCAAAAAACAGTCTAGGTAGTTTTATTAGACAGATGGTTTAAATATAATCCATTCAAGGTTTTACTCAGAAAAGTTACAATAACACCACATGGACAAAGCATACAGTTGTCACCAGCCTATAAGCAGCTGCTCTTTATCTCGAATGGACAGGAGCCATGAAGATCGCCTCTTTATATTTTTCCATTTGGGGTTTATCATAGAACCATCCTGGCAAAAAGACCACTTCTGTCGAAACAATAAGCAAGCAATCTAAATCAATCAACAAATGCCCTAGAAGAAAACCTTCCAGAGTTACAAGCACGTAAGTCAACACATGTACCTTGGAGAGCCAGCCTCGTGCCTTGGAGAACCACTTATTTTAGAACCACCCTGGTAAAAAGACAACTTCTACCAAAACAATAAGAAAACAATCTAAATCAATCAACAGATGCCTCCGAAGAAAACATTCCAAAGAGTTACAAGCAGGTAGGTCAACACGTAGGTAGATCGGTTATATCCAAACGGCTAAAGGCACCCACCTCATAGTCATGCCGGCCACAGAATCGCACAATCCCTTGGAAACGTTGTGTGGCTTTATGTTTTATCGTGTGGGGAATTAGCTCAAATGGTAGAGCGCTCGCTTAGCATGCGAGAGGTAGCGGGATCGACGCCTGCATTCTCCAAAGTGATGATTCTGTGTGCCTTGGAGAACCTGCCTACTGATTTTACCACTTGATATTAATAATATTTATAGCAGAATACATGACATATGAGCAGCATCAGGTTGAGAAGTGAACTGGCAGAGTCATGTCACTGCAGAACTCTTGGAAAATGGCCCGTACGGGGCTTGAACCCGCGACCTTGGCGTTATTAGCACCACGCTCTAACCAGCTGAGCTAACCGGCCAAGTTGCTCTTAGCTAGAACGCTGCGAGGTAGAAGGTAGGCTAAATGGCTCGATTTAAGCTTTGGTATTTCACCCTTATCGATGAATGGAATAATACCTACTCTGGATTTTAAACATGGCAGTCAAAAACTCACAATGCACACTGAATTACTTCAGAAATTGGCCCCAAGAGAGCAAAAGAAGGTTTGAAGGACAATGATTCATATTGTTGTGACCAAAGGCATGTGAACCATAGGATATAAATTCCTAATTTGGATAATTCAACTAAGAGTGACTACGCCACCCCCACTTTAGCAACTTAGTGGGAGAAATAAGACAACCCGCTCGAGCAATTCAAGTGAATGAATTAGAAGCCAGAGTACAAAGGAGTTTACAATTTATTTAACAGCAATGATAAAATACGAGCTTCACATATAAAAAGACTCAACAGATTCCCCCCCTACTGGTTCAGATTTAAACACCCACTGGGCATAAAGGAATGGGTTCTGGCATTTAATAAAAAAAATTAAACACAAAAATCACATCAAAAATAAACCTGTATGAAAAATATTTCGATCGCACCTCAAATCCAAAGAATAAACAAATAAGCAAACACCCAATACACAAGAACTCAATTCCTACACAAACCCACAGCGCAAACCCAAGTAGAGGGAGATCAAACTTAAAAAGAAAATAAATAGAAAAATACAAAAGGAAAGAAACAGTGGTTGCCCAATCAACAGCCAAAAGTACTCCTCCTTTTAAAACAGCCAGATTAACCTGGCTACCTCATTTGAAGAGAAGCTTTTCCCCTTTGTCCAATATGAACGAAGCTACAATAAACAGTTACATTTTAACATTACCATCTCTCCATATTACACAATAAATACCCCACACTTCAATAAGAATAACAGCAGCATTATTACCTGGCTAGTGATATCAGGTGTTATCGAGCAATTGGTTATTTGCTACACATCCTGTTCTGGAAAGCGGTGCGTCTACTTTTAGGAACTGTAGCAACACACTTAATTTACACGATATCTCGTAATTATACGTTCAACTCTTAAAACACCACTGCAGCATCTTTACCTGATACAGGACACCCCTTAAGAATGCCCAGCAATCACTAAAGTCGCTAACTCCACCAAATTGAAGAGGCAGAATATCCACAGCGACCTTTAGGGCACAGGCATACCAGAGGAAACGAAATAGAACGATAATTTTTAACAAGATCGTATAACAGACTAGTCGCAGCAGTCCTTCCAACGCACACACATACCAGAGGGAACGGGATCAAACGATAGATTCTCAGTGTCGCGAGACTTTAAACACCTGTGTAATTATCCTACCCACCCTCTTAAAGCGAAAGTAGTCTCAATCCGGTCATATTGTTACAAAGAGTGGTCACATTTCCACCATCGGGTCTAAAAGTCTTCTCCAAACCACCTTGTAGGCAATTAGACTGAGCAATCAAAGAGCTTCACAAGACATATTTCGGAAGTGGGAGAAACAAGCTACAATGCCCATGTAGACAGAGATACAAAAACATCCCCTGGTAAAAGCAAAACATTCGTTATCATCATGTCTGAAAGTCCATGCACTAACCAGTTGAGCCCAACGGCCTCGTCATGCTTAGCTGGAACCCTGTGAGCCCCGCGACCTTGGCGTTATTAGCACCACTCTCTAACCAGCTGAGCTAACCGGCCAAGTCGCGCTTAGCTAGAACGCTGCGAGGTAGAAGGTAGGCTAAATGGCTCGATTTAAGCTTTAGTATTTCACCCTTATCGATGAATGGAATAATACCTACTCTGGATTTTAAACATGGCAGTCAAAAACTCACAATGCACACTGAATTACTTCAGAAATTGGCCCCAAGAGAGCAAAAGAAGGTTTGAAGGACAATGATTCATATTGTTACAAAGAGTGGTCACATTTCCACCATCGGGTCTAAAAGTCTTCTCCAAACCACCTTGTAGGCAATTAGACTGAGCAATCAAAGAGCTTCACAAGACATATTTCGGAAGTGGGAGAAACAAGCTACAATGTCCATGTAGACAGAGATACAAAAACATCCCCTGGTAAAAGCAAAACATTCGTTATCATCATGTCTGAAAGTCCATGCACTAACCAGTTGAGCCCAACGGCCTCGTCATGCTTAGCTGGAACCCTGTGAGGTTGAAGCTAGCCTAAATGTCTGGATTTAAGATTTGGTATCTTTCGCTTAACGATGAATAGAATAATATCTACTCTGGACTCGAAACATGGCAGTCAAAACTCACAATGGGTCTGAAAGTCATCTCCAGTCCAACATGTAGACAATTAAACTGAGCAATCAGAGCCACAGCTTCCCAAGACTTACCTCGGGAGTGGGAGAAACAAGCCATGAACCCTATGCAAAAAACAGTCTAGGTAGTTTTATTAGACAGATGGTTTAAATATAATCCATTCAAGGTTTTACACAGAAAAGTTACAATAACACCACATGGACAAAGCATACAGTTGTCACCAGCCTATAAGCAGCTGCTCTTTATCTCGAATGGACAGGAGCCATGAAGATCGCCTCTTTATATTTTTCCATTTGGGGTTTATCATAGAACCATCCTGGCAAAAAGACCACTTCTGTCGAAACAATAAGCAAGCAATCTAAATCAATCAACAAATGCCCTAGAAGAAAACCTTCCAAAGAGTTACAAGCACGTAAGTCAACACATGTACCTTGGAGAGCCAGCCTCGTGCCTTGGAGAACCACTTATTTTAGAACCACCCTGGTAAAAAGACAACTTCTACCAAAACAATAAGAAAACAATCTAAATCAATCAACAGATGGCTCCGAAGAAAACATTCCAAAGAGTTACAAACAGGTAGGTCAACACGTAGGTAGATCGGTTATATCCAAAGGGCTAAAGGCACCCACCTCATAGTCATGCCGGCCGCAGAATCGCACAATCCCTTGGAAACGTTGTGTGGCTTTATGTTTTATCGTGTGGGGAATTAGCTCAAATGGTAGAGCGCTCGCTTAGCATGCGAGAGGTAGCGGGATCGACACCTGCATTCTCCAAAGTGATGATTCTGTGTGCCTTGGAGAACCTGCCTACTGATTTTACCACTTGATATTAATAATATTTATAGCAGAATACATGACATATGAGCAGCATCAGGTTGAGAAGTGAACTGGCAGAGTCATGTCACTGCAGAACTCTTGGAAAATGGCCCGTACGGGGCTTGAACCCGCGACCTTGGCGTTATTAGCACCACGCTCTAACCAGCTGAGCTAACCGGCCAAGTCACTCTTAGCTAGAACGCTGCGAGGTAGAAGGTAGGCTAAATGGCTCGATTTAAGCTTTGGTATTTCACCCTTATCGATGAATGGAATAATACCTACTCTGGATTTTAAACATGGCAGTCAAAAAACTCACAATGCACACTGAATTACTTCAGAAATTGGCCCCAAGAGAGCAAAAGAAGGTTTGAAGGACAATGATTCATATTGTTACAAAGAGTGGTCACATTTCCACCATCGGGTCTAAAAGTCTTCTCCAAACCACCTTGTAGGCAATTAGACTGAGCAATCAAAGAGCTTCACAAGACATATTTCGGAAGTGGGAGAAACAAGCTACAATGCCCATGTAGACAGAGATACAAAAACATCCCCTGGTAAAAGCAAAACATTCGTTATCATCATGTCTGAAAGTACATGCACTAACCAGTTGAGCCCAACGGCCTCTTCATGCTTAGCTGGAACCCTGTGAGGTTGAAGCTAGCCTAAATGTCTGGATTTAAGATTTGGTATCTTTCGCTTAACGATGAATAGAATAATATCTACTCTGGACTCGAAACATGGCAGTCAAAACTCACAATGGGTCTGAAAGTCATCTCCAGTCCAACATGTAGACAATTAAACTGAGCAATCAGAGCCACAGCTTCCCAAGACTTACCTCGGGAGTGGGAGAAACAAGCCATGAACCCTATGCAAAAAACAGTCTAGGTAGTTTTATTAGACAGATGGTTTAAATATAATCCATTCAAGGTTTTACACAGAAAAGTTACAATAACACCACATGGACAAAGTATACAGTTGTCACCAGCCTATAAGCAGCTGCTCTTTATCTCGAATGGACAGGAGCCATGAAGATCGCCTCTTTATATTTTTCCATTTGGGGTTTATCATAGAACCATCCTGGCAAAAAGACCACTTCTGTCGAAACAATAAGCAAGCAATCTAAATCAATCAACAAATGCCCTAGAAGAAAACCTTCCAAAGAGTTACAAGCACGTAAGTCAACACATGTACCTTGGAGAGCCAGCCTCGTGCCTTGGAGAACCACTTATTTTAGAACCACCCTGGTAAAAAGACAACTTCTACCAAAACAATAAGAAATCAATCTAAATCAATCAACAGATGGCTCCGAAGAAAACATTCCAAAGAGTTACAAGCAGGTAGGTCAACACGTAGGTAGATCGGTTATAACCAAAGGGCTAAAGGCACCCACCTCATAGTCATGCCGGCCGCAGAATCGCACAATCCCTTGGAAACGTTGTGTGGCTTTATGTTTTATCGTGTGGGGAATTAGCTCAAATGGTAGAGCGCTCGCTTAGCATGCGAGAGGTAGCGGGATCGACGCCTGCATTCTCCAAAGTGATGATTCTGTGTGCCTTGGAGAACCTGCCTACTGATTTTACCACTTGATATTAATAATATTTATAGCAGAATACATGACATATGAGCAGCATCAGGTTGAGAAGTGAACTGGCAGAGTCATGTCACTGCAGAACTCTTGGAAAATGGCCCGTACGGGGCTTGAACCCGCAACCTTGGCGTTATTAGCACCACGCTCTAACCAGCTGAGCTAACCGGCCTAGTCGCTCTTAGCTAGTACGCTGCGAGGTAGAAGGTAGGCTAAATGGCTCGATTTAAGCTTTGGTATTTCACCCTTATCGATGAATGGAATAATACCTACTCTGGATTTTAAACATGGCAGTCAAAAAACTCACAATGCACACTGAATTACTTCAGAAATTGGCCCCAAGAGAGCAAAAGAAGGTTTGAAGGACAATGATTCATATTGTTACAAAGAGTGGTCACATTTCCACCATCGGGTCTAAAAGTCTTCTCCAAACCACCTTGTAGGCAATTAGACTGAGCAATCAAAGAGCTTCACAAGACATATTTCGGAAGTGGGAGAAACAAGCTACAATGCCCATGTAGACAGAGATACAAAAACATCCCCTGGTAAAAGCTAAACATTCGTTATCATCATGTCTGAAAGTCCATGCACTAACCAGTTGAGCCCAACGGCCTCGTCATGCTTAGCTGGAACCCTGTGAGGTTGAAGCTAGCCTAAATGTCTGGATTTAAGATTTGGTATCTTTCGCTTAACGATGAATGGAATAATATCTACTCTGGACTCGAAACATGGCAGTCCAAAACTCACAATGGGTCTGAAAGTCATCTCAGGGCAGAAATTCAGACTTCAGAAATTGGCCCCAAGAGAGCAAAAGAAGGTTTGAAGGACAATGATTCATATTGTTACAAAGAGTGGTCACATTTCCACCATCGGGTCTAAAAGTCTTCTCCAAACCACCTTGTAGGCAATTAGACTGAGCAATCAAAGAGCTTCACAAGACATATTTCGGAAGTGGGAGAAACAAGCTACAATGCCCATGTAGACAGAGATACAAAAACATCCCCTGGTAAAAGCTAAACATTCGTTATCATCATGTCTGAAAGTCCATGCACTAACCAGTTGAGCCCAACGGCCTCTTCATGCTTAGCTGGAACCCTGTGAGGTTGAAGCTAGCCTAAATGTCTGGATTTAAGATTTGGTATCTTTCGCTTAACGATGAATAGAATAATATCTACTCTGGACTCGAAACATGGCAGTCAAAACTCACAATGGGTCTGAAAGTCATCTCCAGTCCAACATGTAGACAATTAAACTGAGCAATCAGAGCCACAGCTTCCCAAGACTTACCTCGGGAGTGGGAGAAACAAGCCATGAACCCTATGCAAAAAACAGTCTAGGTAGTTTTATTAGACAGATGGTTTAAATATAATCCATTCAAGGTTTTACACAGAAAAGTTACAATAACACCACATGGACAAAGTATACAGTTGTCACCAGCCTATAAGCAGCTGCTCTTTATCTCGAATGGACAGGAGCCATGAAGATCGCCTCTTTATATTTTTCCATTTGGGGTTTATCATAGAACCATCCTGGCAAAAAGACCACTTCTGTCGAAACAATAAGCAAGCAATCTAAATCAATCAACAAATGCCCTAGAAGAAAACCTTCCAAAGAGTTACAAGCACGTAAGTCAACACATGTACCTTGGAGAGCCAGCCTCGTGCCTTGGAGAACCACTTATTTTAGAACCACCCTGGTAAAAAGACAACTTCTACCAAAACAATAAGAAAACAATCTAAATCAATCAACAGATGGCTCCGAAGAAAACATTCCAAAGAGTTACAAGCAGGTAGGTCAACACGTAGGTAGATCGGTTATATCCAAAGGGCTAAAGGCACCCACCTCATAGTCATGCCGGCCGCAGAATCGCACAATCCCTTGGAAACGTTGTGTGGCTTTATGTTTTATCGTGTGGGGAATTAGCTCAAATGGTAGAGCGCTCGCTTAGCATGCGAGAGGTAGCGGGATCGACGCCTGCATTCTCCAAAGTGATGATTCTGTGTGCCTTGGAGAACCTGCCTACTGATTTTACCACTTGATATTAATAATATTTATAGCAGAATACATGACATATGAGCAGCATCAGGTTGAGAAGTGAACTGGCAGAGTCATGTCACTGCAGAACTCTTGGAAAATGGCCCGTACGGGGCTTGAACCCGCGACCTTGGCGTTATTAGCACCACGCTCTAACCAGCTGAGCTAACCGGCCAAGTCGCTCTTAGCTAGAACGCTGCGAGGTAGAAGGTAGGCTAAATGGCTCGATTTAAGCTTTGGTATTTCACCCTTATCGATGAATGGAATAATACCTACTCTGGATTTTAAACATGGCAGTCAAAAAACTCACAATGCACACTGAATTACTTCAGAAATTGGCCCCAAGAGAGCAAAAGAAGGTTTGAAGGACAATGATTCATATTGTTACAAAGAGTGGTCACATTTCCACCATCGGGTCTAAAAGTCTTCTCCAAACCACCTTGTAGGCAATTAGACTGAGCAATCAAAGAGCTTCACAAGACATATTTCGGAAGTGGGAGAAACAAGCTACAATGCCCATGTAGACAGAGATACAAAAACATCCCCTGGTAAAAGCAAAACATTCGTTATCATCATGTCTGAAAGTACATGCACTAACCAGTTGAGCCCAACGGCCTCGTCATGCTTAGCTGGAACCCTGTGAGGTTGAAGCTAGCCTAAATGTCTGGATTTAAGATTTGGTATCTTTCGCTTAACGATGAATGGAATAATATCTACTCTGGACTCGAAACATGGCAGTCCAAAACTCACAATGGGTCTGAAAGTCATCTCCAGTCCAACATGTAGACAATTAAACTGAGCAATCAGAGCCACAGCTTCCCAAGACTTACCTCGGGAGTGGGAGAAACAAGCCATGAACCCTATGCAAAAAACAGTCTAGGTAGTTTTATTAGACAGATGGTTTAAATATAATCCATTCAAGGTTTTACACAGAAAAGTTACAATAACACCACATGGACAAAGCATACAGTTGTCACCAGCCTATAAGCAGCTGCTCTTTATCTCGAATGGACAGGAGCCATGAAGATCGCCTCTTTATATTTTTCCATTTGGGGTTTATCATAGAACCATCCTGGCAAACAGACCACTTCTGTCGAAACAATAAGCAAGCAATCTAAATCAATCAACAAATGCCCTAGAAGAAAACCTTCCAAAGAGTTACAAGCACGTAAGTCAACACATGTACCTTGGAGAGCCAGCCTCGTGCCTTGGAGAACCACTTATTTTAGAACCACCCTGGTAAAAAGACAACTTCTACCAAAACAATAAGAAAACAATCTAAATCAATCAACAGATGGCTCCGAAGAAAACATTCCAAAGAGTTACAAGCAGGTAGGTCAACACGTAGGTAGATCGGTTATATCCAAAGGGCTAAAGGCACCCACCTCATAGTCATGCCGGCCGCAGAATCGCACAATCCCTTGGAAACGTTGTGTGGCTTTATGTTTTATCGTGTGGGGAATTAGCTCAAATGGTAGAGCGCTCGCTTAGCATGCGAGAGGTAGCGGGATCGACGCCTGCATTCTCCAAAGTGATGATTCTGTGTGCCTTGGAGAACCTGCCTACTGATTTTACCACTTGATATTAATAATATTTATAGCAGAATACATGACATATGAGCAGCATCAGGTTGAGAAGTGAACTGGCAGAGTCATGTCACTGCAGAACTCTTGGAAAATGGCCCGTACGGGGCTTGAACCCGCGACCTTGGCGTTATTAGCACCACGCTCTAACCAGCTGAGCTAACCGGCCAAGTCGCTCTTAGCTAGAACGCTGCGAGGTAGAAGGTAGGCTAAATGGCTCGATTTAAGCTTTGGTATTTCACCCTTATCGATGAATGGAATAATACCTACTCTGGATTTTAAACATGGCAGTCAAAAAACTCACAATGCACACTGAATTACTTCAGAAATTGGCCCCAAGAGAGCAAAAGAAGGTTTGAAGGACAATGATTCATATTGTTACAAAGAGTGGTCACATTTCCACCATCGGGTCTAAAAGTCTTCTCCAAACCACCTTGTAGGCAATTAGACTGAGCAATCAAAGAGCTTCACAAGACATATTTCGGAAGTGGGAGAAACAAGCTACAATGCCCATGTAGACAGAGATACAAAAACATCCCCTGGTAAAAGCAAAACATTCGTTATCATCATGTCTGAAAGTACATGCACTAACCAGTTGAGCCCAACGGCCTCGTCATGCTTAGCTGGAACCCTGTGAGGTTGAAGCTAGCCTAAATGTCTGGATTTAAGATTTGGTATCTTTCGC
This sequence comes from Tachysurus fulvidraco, assembly GCF_022655615.1. Classification (NCBI taxonomy): domain Eukaryota; kingdom Metazoa; phylum Chordata; class Actinopteri; order Siluriformes; family Bagridae; genus Tachysurus; species Tachysurus fulvidraco. The sequence goes on along the minus strand of NC_062523.1, from coordinate 22,774,562 downwards.
TTAACGATGAATAGAATAATATCTACTCTGGACTCGAAACATGGCAGTCAAAACTCACAATGGGTCTGAAAGTCATCTCCAGTCCAACATGTAGACAATTAAACTGAGCAATCAGAGCCACAGCTTCCCAAGACTTACCTCGGGAGTGGGAGAAACAAGCCATGAACCCTATGCAAAAAACAGTCTAGGTAGTTTTATTAGACAGATGGTTTAAATATAATCCATTCAAGGTTTTACACAGAAAAGTTACAATAACACCACATGGACAAAGCATACAGTTGTCACCAGCCTATAAGCAGCTGCTCTTTATCTCGAATGGACAGGAGCCATGAAGATCGCCTCTTTATATTTTTCCATTTGGGGTTTATCATAGAACCATCCTGGCAAAAAGACCACTTCTGTCGAAACAATAAGCAAGCAATCTAAATCAATCAACAAATGCCCTAGAAGAAAACCTTCCAAAGAGTTACAAGCACGTAAGTCAACACATGTACCTTGGAGAGCCAGCCTCGTGCCTTGGAGAACCACTTATTTTAGAACCACCCTGGTAAAAAGACAACTTCTACCAAAACAATAAGAAAACAATCTAAATCAATCAACAGATGCCTCCGAAGAAAACATTCCAAAGAGTTACAAGCAGGTAGGTCAACACGTAGGTAGATCGGTTATATCCAAACGGCTAAAGGCACCCACCTCATAGTCATGCCGGCCACAGAATCGCACAATCCCTTGGAAACGTTGTGTGGCTTTATGTTTTATCGTGTGGGGAATTAGCTCAAATGGTAGAGCGCTCGCTTAGCATGCGAGAGGTAGCGGGATCGACGCCTGCATTCTCCAAAGTGATGATTCTGTGTGCCTTGGAGAACCTGCCTACTGATTTTACCACTTGATATTAATAATATTTATAGCAGAATACATGACATATGAGCAGCATCAGGTTGAGAAGTGAACTGGCAGAGTCATGTCACTGCAGAACTCTTGGAAAATGGCCCGTACGGGGCTTGAACCCGCGACCTTGGCGTTATTAGCACCACGCTCTAACCAGCTGAGCTAACCGGCCAAGTCGCTCTTAGCTAGAACGCTGCGAGGTAGAAGGTAGGCTAAATGGCTCGATTTAAGCTTTGGTATTTCACCCTTATCGATGAATGGAATAATACCTACTCTGGATTTTAAACATGGCAGTCAAAAAACTCACAATGCACACTGAATTACTTCAGAAATTGGCCCCAAGAGAGCAAAAGAAGGTTTGAAGGACAATGATTCATATTGTTACAAAGAGTGGTCACATTTCCACCATCGGGTCTAAAAGTCTTCTCCAAACCACCTTGTAGGCAATTAGACTGAGCAATCAAAGAGCTTCACAAGACATATTTCGGAAGTGGGAGAAACAAGCTACAATGCCCATGTAGACAGAGATACAAAAACATCCCCTGGTAAAAGCAAAACATTCGTTATCATCATGTCTGAAAGTACATGCACTAACCAGTTGAGCCCAACGGCCTCTTCATGCTTAGCTGGAACCCTGTGAGGTTGAAGCTAGCCTAAATGTCTGGATTTAAGATTTGGTATCTTTCGCTTAACGATGAATAGAATAATATCTACTCTGGACTCGAAACATGGCAGTCAAAACTCACAATGGGTCTGAAAGTCATCTCCAGTCCAACATGTAGACAATTAAACTGAGCAATCAGAGCCACAGCTTCCCAAGACTTACCTCGGGAGTGGGAGAAACAAGCCATGAACCCTATGCAAAAAACAGTCTAGGTAGTTTTATTAGACAGATGGTTTAAATATAATCCATTCAAGGTTTTACACAGAAAAGTTACAATAACACCACATGGACAAAGTATACAGTTGTCACCAGCCTATAAGCAGCTGCTCTTTATCTCGAATGGACAGGAGCCATGAAGATCGCCTCTTTATATTTTTCCATTTGGGGTTTATCATAGAACCATCCTGGCAAAAAGACCACTTCTGTCGAAACAATAAGCAAGCAATCTAAATCAATCAACAAATGCCCTAGAAGAAAACCTTCCAAAGAGTTACAAGCACGTAAGTCAACACATGTACCTTGGAGAGCCAGCCTCGTGCCTTGGAGAACCACTTATTTTAGAACCACCCTGGTAAAAAGACAACTTCTACCAAAACAATAAGAAAACAATCTAAATCAATCAACAGATGGCTCCGAAGAAAACATTCCAAAGAGTTACAAGCAGGTAGGTCAACACGTAGGTAGATCGGTTATAACCAAAGGGCTAAAGGCACCCACCTTATAGTCATGCCGGCCACAGAATCGCACAATCCCTTGGAAACGTTGTGTGGCTTTATGTTTTATCGTGTGGGGAATTAGCTCAAATGGTAGAGCGCTCGCTTAGCATGCGAGAGGTAGCGGGATCGACACCTGCATTCTCCAAAGTGATGATTCTGTGTGCCTTGGAGAACCTGCCTACTGATTTTACCACTTGATATTAATAATATTTATAGCAGAATACATGACATATGAGCAGCATCAGGTTGAGAAGTGAACTGGCAGAGTCATGTCACTGCAGAACTCTTGGAAAATGGCCCGTACGGGGCTTGAACCCGCGACCTTGGCGTTATTAGCACCACGCTCTAACCAGCTGAGCTAACCGGCCAAGTCGCTCTTAGCTAGAACGCTGCGAGGTAGAAGGTAGGCTAAATGGCTCGATTTAAGCTTTGGTATTTCACCCTTATCGATGAATGGAATAATACCTACTCTGGATTTTAAACATGGCAGTCAAAAAACTCACAATGCACACTGAATTACTTCAGAAATTGGCCCCAAGAGAGCAAAAGAAGGTTTGAAGGACAATGATTCATATTGTTACAAAGAGTGGTCACATTTCCACCATCGGGTCTAAAAGTCTTCTCCAAACCACCTTGTAGGCAATTAGACTGAGCAATCAAAGAGCTTCACAAGACATATTTCGGAAGTGGGAGAAACAAGCTACAATGCCCATGTAGACAGAGATACAAAAACATCCCCTGGTAAAAGCAAAACATTCGTTATCATCATGTCTGAAAGTACATGCACTAACCAGTTGAGCCCAACGGCCTCTTCATGCTTAGCTGGAACCCTGTGAGGTTGAAGCTAGCCTAAATGTCTGGATTTAAGATTTGGTATCTTTCGCTTAACGATGAATAGAATAATATCTACTCTGGACTCGAAACATGGCAGTCCAAAACTCACAATGGGTCTGAAAGTCATCTCCAGTCCAACATGTAGACAATTAAACTGAGCAATCAGAGCCACAGCTTCCCAAGACTTACCTCGGGAGTGGGAGAAACAAGCCATGAACCCTATGCAAAAAACAGTCTAGGTAGTTTTATTAGACAGATGGTTTAAATATAATCCATTCAAGGTTTTACACAGAAAAGTTACAATAACACCACATGGACAAAGCATACAGTTGTCACCAGCCTATAAGCAGCTGCTCTTTATCTCGAATGGACAGGAGCCATGAAGATCGCCTCTTTATATTTTTCCATTTGGGGTTTATCATAGAACCATCCTGGCAAACAGACCACTTCTGTCGAAACAATAAGCAAGCAATCTAAATCAATCAACAAATGCCCTAGAAGAAAACCTTCCAAAGAGTTACAAGCACGTAAGTCAACACATGTACCTTGGAGAGCCAGCCTCGTGCCTTGGAGAACCACTTATTTTAGAACCACCCTGGTAAAAAGACAACTTCTACCAAAACAATAAGAAAACAATCTAAATCAATCAACAGATGGCTCCGAAGAAAACATTCCAAAGAGTTACAAGCAGGTAGGTCAACACGTAGGTAGATCGGTTATATCCAAAGGGCTAAAGGCACCCACCTCATAGTCATGCCGGCCGCAGAATCGCACAATCCCTTGGAAACGTTGTGTGGCTTTATGTTTTATCGTGTGGGGAATTAGCTCAAATGGTAGAGCGCTCGCTTAGCATGCGAGAGGTAGCGGGATCGACACCTGCATTCTCCAAAGTGATGATTCTGTGTGCCTTGGAGAACCTGCCTACTGATTTTACCACTTGATATTAATAATATTTATAGCAGAATACATGACATATGAGCAGCATCAGGTTGAGAAGTGAACTGGCAGAGTCATGTCACTGCAGAACTCTTGGAAAATGGCCCGTACGGGGCTTGAACCCGCGACCTTGGCGTTATTAGCACCACGCTCTAACCAGCTGAGCTAACCGGCCAAGTCGCTCTTAGCTAGAACGCTGCGAGGTAGAAGGTAGGCTAAATGGCTCGATTTAAGCTTTGGTATTTCACCCTTATCGATGAATGGAATAATACCTACTCTGGATTTTAAACATGGCAGTCAAAAAACTCACAATGCACACTGAATTACTTCAGAAATTGGCCCCAAGAGAGCAAAAGAAGGTTTGAAGGACAATGATTCATATTGTTACAAAGAGTGGTCACATTTCCACCATCGGGTCTAAAAGTCTTCTCCAAACCACCTTGTAGGCAATTAGACTGAGCAATCAAAGAGCTTCACAAGACATATTTCGGAAGTGGGAGAAACAAGCTACAATGCCCATGTAGACAGAGATACAAAAACATCCCCTGGTAAAAGCAAAACATTCGTTATCATCATGTCTGAAAGTACATGCACTAACCAGTTGAGCCCAACGGCCTCGTCATGCTTAGCTGGAACCCTGTGAGGTTGAAGCTAGCCTAAATGTCTGGATTTAAGATTTGGTATCTTTCGCTTAACGATGAATGGAATAATATCTACTCTGGACTCGAAACATGGCAGTCCAAAACTCACAATGGGTCTGAAAGTCATCTCCAGTCCAACATGTAGACAATTAAACTGAGCAATCAGAGCCACAGCTTCCCAAGACTTACCTCGGGAGTGGGAGAAACAAGCCATGAACCCTATGCAAAAAACAGTCTAGGTAGTTTTATTAGACAGATGGTTTAAATATAATCCATTCAAGGTTTTACACAGAAAAGTTACAATAACACCACATGGACAAAGTATACAGTTGTCACCAGCCTATAAGCAGCTGCTCTTTATCTCGAATGGACAGGAGCCATGAAGATCGCCTCTTTATATTTTTCCATTTGGGGTTTATCATAGAACCATCCTGGCAAAAAGACCACTTCTGTCGAAACAATAAGCAAGCAATCTAAATCAATCAACAAATGCCCTAGAAGAAAACCTTCCAAAGAGTTACAAGCACGTAAGTCAACACATGTACCTTGGAGAGCCAGCCTCGTGCCTTGGAGAACCACTTATTTTAGAACCACCCTGGTAAAAAGACAACTTCTACCAAAACAATAAGAAAACAATCTAAATCAATCAACAGATGGCTCCGAAGAAAACATTCCAAAGAGTTACAAGCAGGTAGGTCAACACGTAGGTAGATCGGTTATAACCAAAGGGCTAAAGGCACCCACCTTATAGTCATGCCGGCCACAGAATCGCACAATCCCTTGGAAACGTTGTGTGGCTTTATGTTTTATCGTGTGGGGAATTAGCTCAAATGGTAGAGCGCTCGCTTAGCATGCGAGAGGTAGCGGGATCGACACCTGCATTCTCCAAAGTGATGATTCTGTGTGCCTTGGAGAACCTGCCTACTGATTTTACCACTTGATATTAATAATATTTATAGCAGAATACATGACATATGAGCAGCATCAGGTTGAGAAGTGAACTGGCAGAGTCATGTCACTGCAGAACTCTTGGAAAATGGCCCGTACGGGGCTTGAACCCGCGACCTTGGCGTTATTAGCACCACGCTCTAACCAGCTGAGCTAACCGGCCAAGTCGCTCTTAGCTAGAACGCTGCGAGGTAGAAGGTAGGCTAAATGGCTCGATTTAAGCTTTGGTATTTCACCCTTATCGATGAATGGAATAATACCTACTCTGGATTTTAAACATGGCAGTCAAAAAACTCACAATGCACACTGAATTACTTCAGAAATTGGCCCCAAGAGAGCAAAAGAAGGTTTGAAGGACAATGATTCATATTGTTACAAAGAGTGGTCACATTTCCACCATCGGGTCTAAAAGTCTTCTCCAAACCACCTTGTAGGCAATTAGACTGAGCAATCAAAGAGCTTCACAAGACATATTTCGGAAGTGGGAGAAACAAGCTACAATGCCCATGTAGACAGAGATACAAAAACATCCCCTGGTAAAAGCAAAACATTCGTTATCATCATGTCTGAAAGTACATGCACTAACCAGTTGAGCCCAACGGCCTCTTCATGCTTAGCTGGAACCCTGTGAGGTTGAAGCTAGCCTAAATGTCTGGATTTAAGATTTGGTATCTTTCGCTTAACGATGAATGGAATAATATCTACTCTGGACTCGAAACATGGCAGTCAAAACTCACAATGGGTCTGAAAGTCATCTCCAGTCCAACATGTAGACAATTAAACTGAGCAATCAGAGCCACAGCTTCCCAAGACTTACCTCGGGAGTGGGAGAAACAAGCCATGAACCCTATGCAAAAAACAGTCTAGGTAGTTTTATTAGACAGATGGTTTAAATATAATCCATTCAAGGTTTTACACAGAAAAGTTACAATAACACCACATGGACAAAGCATACAGTTGTCACCAGCCTATAAGCAGCTGCTCTTTATCTCGAATGGACAGGAGCCATGAAGATCGCCTCTTTATATTTTTCCATTTGGGGTTTATCATAGAACCATCCTGGCAAAAAGACCACTTCTGTCGAAACAATAAGCAAGCAATCTAAATCAATCAACAAATGCCCTAGAAGAAAACCTTCCAAAGAGTTACAAGCACGTAAGTCAACACATGTACCTTGGAGAGCCAGCCTCGTGCCTTGGAGAACCACTTATTTTAGAACCACCCTGGTAAAAAGACAACTTCTACCAAAACAATAAGAAAACAATCTAAATCAATCAACAGATGGCTCCGAAGAAAACATTCCAAAGAGTTACAAGCAGGTAGGTCAACACGTAGGTAGATCGGTTATATCCAAAGGGCTAAAGGCACCCACCTCATAGTCATGCCGGCCGCAGAATCGCACAATCCCTTGGAAACGTTGTGTGGCTTTATGTTTTATCGTGTGGGGAATTAGCTCAAATGGTAGAGCGCTCGCTTAGCATGCGAGAGGTAGCGGGATCGACGCCTGCATTCTCCAAAGTGATGATTCTGTGTGCCTTGGAGAACCTGCCTACTGATTTTACCACTTGATATTAATAATATTTATAGCAGAATACATGACATATGAGCAGCATCAGGTTGAGAAGTGAACTGGCAGAGTCATGTCACTGCAGAACTCTTGGAAAATGGCCCGTACGGGGCTTGAACCCGCGACCTTGGCGTTATTAGCACCACGCTCTAACCAGCTGAGCTAACCGGCCAAGTCGCTCTTAGCTAGTACGCTGCGAGGTAGAAGGTAGGCTAAATGGCTCGATTTAAGCTTTGGTATTTCACCCTTATCGATGAATGGAATAATACCTACTCTGGATTTTAAACATGGCAGTCAAAAAACTCACAATGCACACTGAATTACTTCAGAAATTGGCCCCAAGAGAGCAAAAGAAGGTTTGAAGGACAATGATTCATATTGTTACAAAGAGTGGTCACATTTCCACCATCGGGTCTAAAAGTCTTCTCCAAACCACCTTGTAGGCAATTAGACTGAGCAATCAAAGAGCTTCACAAGACATATTTCGGAAGTGGGAGAAACAAGCTACAATGCCCATGTAGACAGAGATACAAAAACATCCCCTGGTAAAAGCAAAACATTCGTTATCATCATGTCTGAAAGTACATGCACTAACCAGTTGAGCCCAACGGCCTCGTCATGCTTAGCTGGAACCCTGTGAGGTTGAAGCTAGCCTAAATGTCTGGATTTAAGATTTGGTATCTTTCGCTTAACGATGAATGGAATAATATCTACTCTGGACTCGAAACATGGCAGTCAAAACTCACAATGGGTCTGAAAGTCATCTCCAGTCCAACATGTAGACAATTAAACTGAGCAATCAGAGCCACAGCTTCCCAAGACTTACCTCGGGAGTGGGAGAAACAAGCCATGAACCCTATGCAAAAAACAGTCTAGGTAGTTTTATTAGACAGATGGTTTAAATATAATCCATTCAAGGTTTTACACAGAAAAGTTACAATAACACCACATGGACAAAGCATACAGTTGTCACCAGCCTATAAGCAGCTGCTCTTTATCTCGAATGGACAGGAGCCATGAAGATCGCCTCTTTATATTTTTCCATTTGGGGTTTATCATAGAACCATCCTGGCAAACAGACCACTTCTGTCGAAACAATAAGCAAGCAATCTAAATCAATCAACAAATGCCCTAGAAGAAAACCTTCCAAAGAGTTACAAGCACGTAAGTCAACACATGTACCTTGGAGAGCCAGCCTCGTGCCTTGGAGAACCACTTATTTTAGAACCACCCTGGTAAAAAGACAACTTCTACCAAAACAATAAGAAAACAATCTAAATCAATCAACAGATGGCTCCGAAGAAAACATTCCAAAGAGTTACAAGCAGGTAGGTCAACACGTAGGTAGATCGGTTATATCCAAAGGGCTAAAGGCACCCACCTCATAGTCATGCCGGCCGCAGAATCGCACAATCCCTTGGAAACGTTGTGTGGCTTTATGTTTTATCGTGTGGGGAATTAGCTCAAATGGTAGAGCGCTCGCTTAGCATGCGAGAGGTAGCGGGATCGACGCCTGCATTCTCCAAAGTGATGATTCTGTGTGCCTTGGAGAACCTGCCTACTGATTTTACCACTTGATATTAATAATATTTATAGCAGAATACATGACATATGAGCAGCATCAGGTTGAGAAGTGAACTGGCAGAGTCATGTCACTGCAGAACTCTTGGAAAATGGCCCGTACGGGGCTTGAACCCGCGACCTTGGCGTTATTAGCACCACGCTCTAACCAGCTGAGCTAACCGGCCAAGTCGCTCTTAGCTAGTAACGCTGCGAGGTAGAAGGTAGGCTAAATGGCTCGATTTAAGCTTTGGTATTTCACCCTTATCGATGAATGGAATAATACCTACTCTGGATTTTAAACATGGCAGTCAAAAAACTCACAATGCACACTGAATTACTTCAGAAATTGGCCCCAAGAGAGCAAAAGAAGGTTTGAAGGACAATGATTCATATTGTTACAAAGAGTGGTCACATTTCCACCATCGGGTCTAAAAGTCTTCTCCAAACCACCTTGTAGGCAATTAGACTGAGCAATCAAAGAGCTTCACAAGACATATTTCGGAAGTGGGAGAAACAAGCTACAATGCCCATGTAGACAGAGATACAAAAACATCCCCTGGTAAAAGCAAAACATTCGTTATCATCATGTCTGAAAGTACATGCACTAACCAGTTGAGCCCAACGGCCTCGTCATGCTTAGCTGGAACCCTGTGAGGTTGAAGCTAGCCTAAATGTCTGGATTTAAGATTTGGTATCTTTCGCTTAACGATGAATAGAATAATATCTACTCTGGACTCGAAACATGGCAGTCAAAACTCACAATGGGTCTGAAAGTCATCTCCAGTCCAACATGTAGACAATTAAACTGAGCAATCAGAGCCACAGCTTCCCAAGACTTACCTCGGGAGTGGGAGAAACAAGCCATGAACCCTATGCAAAAAACAGTCTAGGTAGTTTTATTAGACAGATGGTTTAAATATAATCCATTCAAGGTTTTACACAGAAAAGTTACAATAACACCACATGGACAAAGCATACAGTTGTCACCAGCCTATAAGCAGCTGCTCTTTATCTCGAATGGACAGGAGCCATGAAGATCGCCTCTTTATATTTTTCCATTTGGGGTTTATCATAGAACCATCCTGGCAAAAAGACCACTTCTGTCGAAACAATAAGCAAGCAATCTAAATCAATCAACAAATGCCCTAGAAGAAAACCTTCCAAAGAGTTACAAGCACGTAAGTCAACACATGTACCTTGGAGAGCCAGCCTCGTGCCTTGGAGAACCACTTATTTTAGAACCACCCTGGTAAAAAGACAACTTCTACCAAAACAATAAGAAAACAATCTAAATCAATCAACAGATGGCTCCGAAGAAAACATTCCAAAGAGTTACAAACAGGTAGGTCAACACGTAGGTAGATCGGTTATATCCAAAGGGCTAAAGGCACCCACCTCATAGTCATGCCGGCCGCAGAATCGCACAATCCCTTGGAAACGTTGTGTGGCTTTATGTTTTATCGTGTGGGGAATTAGCTCAAATGGTAGAGCGCTCGCTTAGCATGCGAGAGGTAGCGGATCGACGCCTGCATTCTCCAAAGTGATGATTCTGTGTGCCTTGGAGAACCTGCCTACTGATTTTACCACTTGATATTAATAATATTTATAGCAGAATACATGACATATGAGCAGCATCAGGTTGAGAAGTGAACTGGCAGAGTCATGTCACTGCAGAACTCTTGGAAAATGGCCCGTACGGGGCTTGAACCCGCGACCTTGGCGTTATTAGCACCACGCTCTAACCAGCTGAGCTAACCGGCCAAGTCGCTCTTAGCTAGAACGCTGCGAGGTAGAAGGTAGGCTAAATGGCTCGATTTAAGCTTTGGTATTTCACCCTTATCGATGAATGGAATAATACCTACTCTGGATTTTAAACATGGCAGTCAAAAAACTCACAATGCACACTGAATTACTTCAGAAATTGGCCCCAAGAGAGCAAAAGAAGGTTTGAAGGACAATGATTCATATTGTTACAAAGAGTGGTCACATTTCCACCATCGGGTCTAAAAGTCTTCTCCAAACCACCTTGTAGGCAATTAGACTGAGCAATCAAAGAGCTTCACAAGACATATTTCGGAAGTGGGAGAAACAAGCTACAATGCCCATGTAGACAGAGATACAAAAACATCCCCTGGTAAAAGCAAAACATTCGTTATCATCATGTCTGAAAGTACATGCACTAACCAGTTGAGCCCAACGGCCTCGTCATGCTTAGCTGGAACCCTGTGAGGTTGAAGCTAGCCTAAATGTCTGGATTTAAGATTTGGTATCTTTCGCTTAACGATGAATGGAATAATATCTACTCTGGACTCGAAACATGGCAGTCCAAAACTCACAATGGGTCTGAAAGTCATCTCCAGTCCAACATGTAGACAATTAAACTGAGCAATCAGAGCCACAGCTTCCCAAGACTTACCTCGGGAGTGGGAGAAACAAGCCATGAACCCTATGCAAAAAACAGTCTAGGTAGTTTTATTAGACAGATGGTTTAAATATAATCCATTCAAGGTTTTACACAGAAAAGTTACAATAACACCACATGGACAAAGCATACAGTTGTCACCAGCCTATAAGCAGCTGCTCTTTATCTCGAATGGACAGGAGCCATGAAGATCGCCTCTTTATATTTTTCCATTTGGGGTTTATCATAGAACCATCCTGGCAAACAGACCACTTCTGTCGAAACAATAAGCAAGCAATCTAAATCAATCAACAAATGCCCTAGAAGAAAACCTTCCAAAGAGTTACAAGCACGTAAGTCAACACATGTACCTTGGAGAGCCAGCCTCGTGCCTTGGAGAACCACTTATTTTAGAACCACCCTGGTAAAAAGACAACTTCTACCAAAACAATAAGAAAACAATCTAAATCAATCAACAGATGGCTCCGAAGAAAACATTCCAAAGAGTTACAAACAGGTAGGTCAACACGTAGGTAGATCGGTTATATCCAAAGGGCTAAAGGCACCCACCTCATAGTCATGCCGGCCGCAGAATCGCACAATCCCTTGGAAACGTTGTGTGGCTTTATGTTTTATCGTGTGGGGAATTAGCTCAAATGGTAGAGCGCTCGCTTAGCATGCGAGAGGTAGCGGGATCGACGCCTGCATTCTCCAAAGTGATGATTCTGTGTGCCTTGGAGAACCTGCCTACTGATTTTACCACTTGATATTAATAATATTTATAGCAGAATACATGACATATGAGCAGCATCAGGTTGAGAAGTGAACTGGCAGAGTCATGTCACTGCAGAACTCTTGGAAAATGGCCCGTACGGGGCTTGAACCCGCGACCTTGGCGTTATTAGCACCACGCTCTAACCAGCTGAGCTAACCGGCCAAGTCGCTCTTAGCTAGAACGCTGCGAGGTAGAAGGTAGGCTAAATGGCTCGATTTAAGCTTTGGTATTTCACCCTTATCGATGAATGGAATAATACCTACTCTGGATTTTAAACATGGCAGTCAAAAAACTCACAATGCACACTGAATTACTTCAGAAATTGGCCCCAAGAGAGCAAAAGAAGGTTTGAAGGACAATGATTCATATTGTTACAAAGAGTGGTCACATTTCCACCATCGGGTCTAAAAGTCTTCTCCAAACCACCTTGTAGGCAATTAGACTGAGCAATCAAAGAGCTTCACAAGACATATTTCGGAAGTGGGAGAAACAAGCTACAATGCCCATGTAGACAGAGATACAAAAACATCCCCTGGTAAAAGCAAAACATTCGTTATCATCATGTCTGAAAGTACATGCACTAACCAGTTGAGCCCAACGGCCTCTTCATGCTTAGCTGGAACCCTGTGAGGTTGAAGCTAGCCTAAATGTCTGGATTTAAGATTTGGTATCTTTCGCTTAACGATGAATAGAATAATATCTACTCTGGACTCGAAACATGGCAGTCAAAACTCACAATGGGTCTGAAAGTCATCTCCAGTCCAACATGTAGACAATTAAACTGAGCAATCAGAGCCACAGCTTCCCAAGACTTACCTCGGGAGTGGGAGAAACAAGCCATGAACCCTATGCAAAAAACAGTCTAGGTAGTTTTATTAGACAGATGGTTTAAATATAATCCATTCAAGGTTTTACACAGAAAAGTTACAATAACACCACATGGACAAAGCATACAGTTGTCACCAGCCTATAAGCAGCTGCTCTTTATCTCGAATGGACAGGAGCCATGAAGATCGCCTCTTTATATTTTTCCATTTGGGGTTTATCATAGAACCATCCTGGCAAAAAGACCACTTCTGTCGAAACAATAAGCAAGCAATCTAAATCAATCAACAAATGCCCTAGAAGAAAACCTTCCAAAGAGTTACAAGCACGTAAGTCAACACATGTACCTTGGAGAGCCAGCCTCGTGCCTTGGAGAACCACTTATTTTAGAACCACCCTGGTAAAAAGACAACTTCTACCAAAACAATAAGAAAACAATCTAAATCAATCAACAGATGGCTCCGAAGAAAACATTCCAAAGAGTTACAAGCAGGTAGGTCAACACGTAGGTAGATCGGTTATATCCAAAGGGCTAAAGGCACCCACCTCATAGTCATGCCGGCCGCAGAATCGCACAATCCCTTGGAAACGTTGTGTGGCTTTATGTTTTATCGTGTGGGGAATTAGCTCAAATGGTAGAGCGCTCGCTTAGCATGCGAGAGGTAGCGGGATCGACGCCTGCATTCTCCAAAGTGATGATTCTGTGTGCCTTGGAGAACCTGCCTACTGATTTTACCACTTGATATTAATAATATTTATAGCAGAATACATGACATATGAGCAGCATCAGGTTGAGAAGTGAACTGGCAGAGTCATGTCACTGCAGAACTCTTGGAAAATGGCCCGTACGGGGCTTGAACCCGCGACCTTGGCGTTATTAGCACCACGCTCTAACCAGCTGAGCTAACCGGCCAAGTCGCTCTTAGCTAGAACGCTGCGAGGTAGAAGGTAGGCTAAATGGCTCGATTTAAGCTTTGGTATTTCACCCTTATCGATGAATGGAATAATACCTACTCTGGATTTTAAACATGGCAGTCAAAAAACTCACAATGCACACTGAATTACTTCAGAAATTGGCCCCAAGAGAGCAAAAGAAGGTTTGAAGGACAATGATTCATATTGTTACAAAGAGTGGTCACATTTCCACCATCGGGTCTAAAAGTCTTCTCCAAACCACCTTGTAGGCAATTAGACTGAGCAATCAAAGAGCTTCACAAGACATATTTCGGAAGTGGGAGAAACAAGCTACAATGCCCATGTAGACAGAGATACAAAAACATCCCCTGGTAAAAGCAAAACATTCGTTATCATCATGTCTGAAAGTACATGCACTAACCAGTTGAGCCCAACGGCCTCGTCATGCTTAGCTGGAACCCTGTGAGGTTGAAGCTAGCCTAAATGTCTGGATTTAAGATTTGGTATCTTTCGCTTAACGATGAATAGGAATAATATCTACTCTGGACTCGAAACATGGCAGTCAAAACTCACAATGGGTCTGAAAGTCATCTCCAGTCCAACATGTAGACAATTAAACTGAGCAATCAGAGCCACAGCTTCCCAAGACTTACCTCGGGAGTGGGAGAAACAAGCCATGAACCCTATGCAAAAAACAGTCTAGGTAGTTTTATTAGACAGATGGTTTAAATATAATCCATTCAAGGTTTTACACAGAAAAGTTACAATAACACCACATGGACAAAGCATACAGTTGTCACCAGCCTATAAGCAGCTGCTCTTTATCTCGAATGGACAGGAGCCATGAAGATCGCCTCTTTATATTTTTCCATTTGGGGTTTATCATAGAACCATCCTGGCAAAAAGACCACTTCTGTCGAAACAATAAGCAAGCAATCTAAATCAATCAACAAATGCCCTAGAAGAAAACCTTCCAAAGAGTTACAAGCACGTAAGTCAACACATGTACCTTGGAGAGCCAGCCTCGTGCCTTGGAGAACCACTTATTTTAGAACCACCCTGGTAAAAAGACAACTTCTACCAAAACAATAAGAAAACAATCTAAATCAATCAACAGATGCCTCCGAAGAAAACATTCCAAAGAGTTACAAGCAGGTAGGTCAACACGTAGGTAGATCGGTTATATCCAAAGGGCTAAAGGCACCCACCTCATAGTCATGCCGGCCGCAGAATCGCACAATCCCTTGGAAACGTTGTGTGGCTTTATGTTTTATCGTGTGGGGAATTAGCTCAAATGGTAGAGCGCTCGCTTAGCATGCGAGAGGTAGCGGGATCGACGCCTGCATTCTCCAAAGTGATGATTCTGTGTGCCTTGGAGAACCTGCCTACTGATTTTACCACTTGATATTAATAATATTTATAGCAGAATACATGACATATGAGCAGCATCAGGTTGAGAAGTGAACTGGCAGAGTCATGTCACTGCAGAACTCTTGGAAAATGGCCCGTACGGGGCTTGAACCCGCGACCTTGGCGTTATTAGCACCACGCTCTAACCAGCTGAGCTAACCGGCCAAGTCGCTCTTAGCTAGAACGCTGCGAGGTAGAAGGTAGGCTAAATGGCTCGATTTAAGCTTTGGTATTTCACCCTTATCGATGAATGGAATAATACCTACTCTGGATTTTAAACATGGCAGTCAAAAAACTCACAATGCACACTGAATTACTTCAGAAATTGGCCCCAAGAGAGCAAAAGAAGGTTTGAAGGACAATGATTCATATTGTTACAAAGAGTGGTCACATTTCCACCATCGGGTCTAAAAGTCTTCTCCAAACCACCTTGTAGGCAATTAGACTGAGCAATCAAAGAGCTTCACAAGACATATTTCGGAAGTGGGAGAAACAAGCTACAATGCCCATGTAGACAGAGATACAAAAACATCCCCTGGTAAAAGCAAAACATTCGTTATCATCATGTCTGAAAGTACATGCACTAACCAGTTGAGCCCAACGGCCTCTTCATGCTTAGCTGGAACCCTGTGAGGTTGAAGCTAGCCTAAATGTCTGGATTTAAGATTTGGTATCTTTCGCTTAACGATGAATAGAATAATA
>NC_062523.1:22645394-22758277 GCF_022655615.1 Tachysurus fulvidraco | reverse complement strand
TTAAAGAGAATATTTCTGCATAGACCTTATCCAAGGCTGCAGTAACACATGCACTAAATAGACTCATGAATTCAGTCTGTGAATGATGAACACTGTGCAGGCTTTCTAGCCTCAATCCTGGTCAGTGCAAATGACACTGACCATGCTTCATTTTGGACTTTAAAATCGTCAGAGCATTACTTATAAGATGGAGAAGAAAATCACAGTGTAATAAATATCTAGCACTGGCATACTCTGGCACTTTTCCAAAGTGAATGTACAATTTCCACAGACAGTAACCTTATCTGTATATTAAAAAAAGAAAATGAAGAGAGAACTTGACTAAAAACTGCATAATGCTGGCATATTGAAGCATCACACAAGATGAACACCTGACTAGACAGAAGGATTGAAAAGGAACATAATTGAACTCTTACTCACTTTTTTCACCTACACCTTCTTTCTCCAACCCAATACCTTTTACCATAACTGGTCACTCTTTCACCCACATTAAACACACACACTTTCAGTGTTTTCAGAATCTTTCCTAATGACATAGGTCATAAAGTCATAAGTATGCCTATAAACTTATTATTGTTTTTCTTTTAAAATAATCATTGTGGTCGATGTAATCGATGTGGTCAGTACATTGCCATAAATGCCTGATGTATCGAATATGATACAAACTCATATGTGTAAGTGGTTATAAAAAATATATATATATATATTTTGCTTAAAGGCCCAGCAAACGCTGGATAGATTTTTTTGTAACTTATGTAAGGACGGTATAATTCTTTGGTTATTGAAAATGTGGCGGTAAGTGGATGGTGCTACATTAGAATCCTGCTGACTAGGGTAGAATGCAGCGCTATTTAGTTAGGATGCACTATACACGCTGCAGTTACAATTACACAAAGGCGCTGAGGCGTGAAATGGCGTTTGGCACAAATCTATACTTCAACCCAAATTTCTTCTAAAATAATATAATATAAAAATATAAAAAAATAAAAATATCTAAAATAATATGCAAATGAAAATTCTGACAACGTCACCCCAGGGAATTTCACCCAGGGGAATATTAGCAATATCCCAACAGGGGCACACAAGTTTGTTACTACAGTATAATAAAGATGGCAAACGAGAAGAAGTGAGTACAGTTCCAAAATACAAAAACTTTAATTATACATGTCATCTAATAAAAACAATAGTAAAACTGTTAGTCCACATGGTTACAAATGTGCTACTAATCCCTGATGCGAACAAACACAACATAAAAACAGTTGACAGAAAGACTGAATCGTATACAATGCACAAAATGAAAAACAATACAAAATACCAGGCTGAGGTCCTCAAGAGAAGCGTTCACTTGCTCATGTAATTTAGCCCACAGGTCCCCATGCACTCACAAACCAGCACACCCAGTGTACATTTCACGCATGTAAGAAACTGTGGAAGATCCTTCCACCCTTAGGAGCCTCCAGCTACTAAAGCAAAGAAAGAATAATCAATAAATACAGACATACATGAAACGAGACATAAAATAAGAACTAATCAAAACATCAAGCCTACATTTTCCCCATCCAAGATGTGGCCCTGCACCTCGGTGGGTGCTAGTTTTCCGATGAAGACCACTATAAAGAAGACCAAGTGGTGGAAGCTGAGACAGGATTTGGGTGATCAGGAAGAGCTTCCAGATGAGATAAGAAGATAAGAACACATTGTGGTGGAACAAGGAAGTAGAGGACAGCATTTAGTGGAAGAGGCTAGCTAAAAGTGGGATGTAGAAAGGGTCAAAGAATATGAAAAGGGACGTGGCAAAGGAGAAACAGAAAACATACAATGAGTTGGACTTGACAACAGACCTGATACGCTGAGAAGGATTATTAAGACAGAGAGATAGACATGGGAAGGATGTGCAACAGATAAGCATAATTAAAGATAAAGATGGAAAGGTGCAGAGAAGATTGAAGGAATATTTTGAGGAGCTGAGCTGGGAAAGATGGGAGGAAGAGATGAATATTGTAGAGCAGGAAATAGCAAAGATTAGATAGGATGAGGTGAGGAAGGCTCTGAGGAAAGAGTGGAAAGGCTATTACTACAGATGACATTCAAGTGAAGGTATGGTATGGAAGTGTCTAGGAGAGACAGCAGTGGAGTTTTTATCTAGATTGTTCAACAGGATTTTAGAGAGTGAGAAGATGCCTTAGGAATAGAGGAGAAGTGTTCTAGTGCCAATCACTAAGAACAAGGGTGATGTGCAGAGTTGTAGCAAGTACAGAGGTATAAAGTTGATGAGCCACACAATGAAGCTATTTGAAGGAGTAGTGGAAGCTAGGCTAAGAAATGAAGTGGGTATTTGTAAGCAGCAGTATGACTTCATGCCCAGAAAGAGCACTACTGATGCAATTTTTGCTCTGAGAATGTTAATGGAGTAGTTCAGAGATGGTCAGAAGGAGCTTTGTGGATTTAGAGAATGTTTATGACAGAGTGCCGATAGAGGAGCTATGGTACTGTATGAGGATGTCAGGGGTGGCAGAGAAGTAAGTCAGAGTAGTTCAGGATATGTATGAAAGGAGTATGACAGCAGTGAGATGTGCTGTAGGTCAGACAGAGGAGTTCAAGGTGGGGGTGGTGAAGGACATCTCTGTGGACAATATGTTTCGGATGACATTGTGATCTGTAGTGAGAGTAGAGAATCTCTGTGGACAATATGTTTCGGATGACATTGTGATCTGTAGTGAGAGTAGAGAGCAGGTGGAGGTCTGATCTGGAAAGAAGAGGAATGAAAGTCAGTCATAATAAGACAGAATACATGTGTATGAATGAGAGGGAGGGAAGTACAACAATGAGGCTACAGGGGACTGAGGTCAAGAAGGAGCAGGAGTTTAAGTATTTGGTGTCAACCATTCAGTTCAACAGGGAGTTTGGGAAAGAGGTTAAGAGGCTAGTGCAGGCAGGTTGGAGTGGGTGGAGAAAAGTGTCAGGAGTGTTGTGTGACAGAAGAGTGTCAGCAAGAATCAAAGGAAAGGTCTAAAAGACAGCAGCTATGTTGTATGGGTTAGAGACTATAGCAGAGAGGGAAATACATGAGGCAGAGATGGAGGTAGCAGAGATGAGGATGTTGAGGTTCTCTTTAGGAGTGACGAGGATGGACAGAATTAGGAAAGAGCACATCAGGGGGACAGCTCACATTGGCTTTTTTGGGGACCAGGTTAGAAAGGCGTAATTAAGATGGTTTGGACATGTGCAGAGGAGGGAGACTGGTTATATTGGTAGATGGATGTTGGAGATAGAGATGCCAGGTAACAGGTCAAGAGGAAGGCCAAAGAGGAGATGGATGTGTTAAAAGAGGACATGAAGTTAACTGGTGCGAGAGTAGAAACAGATGATTTGCTGTGGCAAACCCTAATGGAAAAAGAAGAAAGCAGAAAGGGAGGAAGACCTTGGTGGCCCACTCTCACTCATGTTCTGAAGCAGGTCCACTCATCATCTATGACATAGACATTGCCATTCTCTCATTCACTTCAAAGTGCACAGAGCTCATATATCCAATGGTAAATTATCCCAGTTTCCTGGTACTAGCTCTTTGTGCAATAGATGTTAGTGCATGCGGGTACTTTAATTCATATGTTCTGGACTGGTTCAGAGTGTTACTGGTGATTGATATTTAATATTTAAGTTTTGGCTGTTCTTCAGCACACATTAGATCCAGAAACTCTTGTGGCATTATTTGGAGTCATTCCAGAGGAGTCATGGTTGTCAGCATCAACGTGCAAAACCTTGCCTTCTCTTTTGTTAGCATGTAGAGCCATCCTATTAAACTCGAAAGATCTCCTCTTACCATCAAATATTCAATGGATTAGAAAAATGATGTGTTGTCTCTACTTCAAAAAGTTTACATATTCATCAGGAAAACACTTCTTTAAGATGTTGTGCCCTGAATATGATGATCAATTTAAATAATGCCCTTTTATTGATTGATATTTTTTACTTATTTATTTTTCCCTTTATTATAACTATTATAATTTTTATTTTATTTTAAAAACACCTGTAATTTCTATCTATGTGCTCTACTCCAGCGATTTGTTGTTGAGGGTTATGGGTTTGTTTATTGTGATTGTATATTGTTTATGTGATTATATATTTAAAAAAATCAATCAAAATATTTATATAAAAATTTTACCTGAAAAATTTTCTGTCTGAAAATTAAAAAAAAATCTTTGCATCAGGCTTAAAACTAGTTTATATTTACATTATTTTATTTCAGTTTAAACCTTTATATGTAGCATTATTTGTGCATAAAGTAGTCTGACAACTAGCATTTTCTTACTAATTTTATAAAATAATGCAAATGTAAGATATACACAAAAGATGAGAAAACATTTCATGTTTGCAATGTACATTTTATTGTGATAATTGTACTTCCATTTTTTATCATGGTTACTTCAATTGTGTTAATTCTCTCTCTTGTGTATTATTTCTTTAATCCATGGAAGAAAGTAGGAGACCTTCATATATACCTCTGGATGATTGGGGTGTAAGCAGTGGTCAGTGTGGGCAAATGCAGCTAATCCTTGTGGTTTTTTTCCACAGATAAGAGGACTCCCTGAATCACCCTGCAGAGAGAGCAAGCTATTAGTAACAGCTAGTTTACAAGGACACAATATAAAATAAATAATAATGAAACTTTTTATAGCTGTTAAATAGTAAAACAAAAAGTTGGTTTGCTGACATACCACAATATTAATTAGAACTATCAATACAAAAATAGAAAATGAGTTGCTGTTTAATAAAAACAAATTGTGTGTTAAAAGAGTAATAAAACAGCTTAGGCTGTGCGTTTAATAGAAGATGATAAATAATAACTTTTAGGTTGTAATTACACATCATGCTGTCAATTATTATTATTTTCCTTTAACAGCACCTCCCATCATTTTTTAACTTTTCTTGTCCAACTTTTGCAGCAACTTTTTATTTAGAGATTTACTGTAATACCTTACAAAAAGCACCACTTTGGTCAGTAGTACAGATCATGCTGTCTGTGTCAAAGTCATCTTTCCAACGCCTCTTGCACTCAGAGTTATCTTGTATGGTGAGATTCACCTCTCGTAGGACTTCTGATGTTCTGTTCCGTTTTGTCCTGCCCCAGCCAGCTATTGAACATATCATGTTGGCTGGAAGGTTCTCATTCTTCTTAGGAAGGTCAATGACTTGCACATCGTTTTCCAGCTTTGCTTTGGACTTCAGCTGTAACAGATTGTTTACATATTGTTTGAGGTCAGAGCTGGTTTGTGCAAAATGACCAGAAATAAATGTTTTGAAAGCAGAAAGTACCTTCAGTAGCATGATATCATTTGGACGTTCATTGCTCTTGTAACAGGGATGCTTGATGCATTCCTCCACTGCGATTCTTTGCTGTTGGGGCTCCTCTTGACTAATGTTGTGAGCTCCCAGTACCACTTCCAGCTTATGATTCCCAGAGTATACAAGGTTACTTGTTTCAAAGAATATGCATCACATACATATTAATAGAGACAATATTCTCATATTACTTTGTTACTATATTATCACACTCAAAATACTAGCATAAAGCTGTCTTTAAAATTGTAGAAAACCCCAAAACTACATACTCTACACAGTGAGCTGTAGTCAGCACAAACGTGCATATTGTTAATCTGAACAGACACCATATAGGGTCGGGAGTGTGCATTCGCTTCCATTACTCCAATAATACCACTCTCCATTGTCCCTGAGAAAACAAAAAATGTGACAATCATGATATTAGGAACCTTGTAATGTTTCAATACCAGGCAACAATTACTTTTTTAAATATGTAATACAATACATTACCGCACAGATGGAGGACAGAAAGTACAAGGATAGAGATGCTGAAGAACATGTCTGTACACCACACTGACAGAGCTGTGTGACAGGATTGTTCTCTGTTACATTACAAACATCCGATAAGAACCTCCTAAGGGCGTTGAAACCCCCCCATTTTTTCCCCTCACATGGTGTACAATGAACACACAGTAGTACATCCACCCATGCCCCCTAACCACTCCTGACCCAAACACCCCTGCCCCACCAACAAACACACACAACTGAATTTACACAAATAAGCCAGTTCAAAAGGTTTAAATGTGCTTAATTCTTAATTCTTAACACTATAATTTAGTTTAAATGTGTTGTTTTTCTTCACTTCAACAGCAACATAAGCTATTTCCATGCTTCTATTTCCATGCGTCTGATTCCCTCAATTGTCCTTAGTCTGAAAAACATACATTTTGAATACATTTTCATATAGTAAGACTCTTGATGTCACGGTGAGACAAAGGCGAGTGAGGATCCAAATGCAGTTTGAAGTTTTATTAATCCAAGACAAGAAACAAGCACACAGATAAGCAGGCAAAACAGAGCAGAACACTGAGCAGAACAGGAACAGAAACATAACCAGACAACCTACTACACCAACAACGACTAACACCAGGGAAGTGAACAAACAGAGTATATATAGTGAACAAGAACCAATAACAAAGCAGAAACAATCAGAGACAAAGACAACACACCTGGAGGAAAGATTGAGTACAATTAGTGTCCATGGTAACCAAGAAGTGGGCGGAGCAAACAATTAACAGGGCAAGGCAGCAGACAGAAACAAAGGAAAACACAGACAGACTCATTACACTTGATGTGGCGCTGTTCTCTTTTTTTCTGCTCCAAACACCCACTCCGACCAACAAACACACACACATACAAACACACAGGGGTCTTTTGAGGGTTTGAGGACATAGAAATGATCCAAAATGAAAATAGAGGTGAGAGGAAATAAATGGTGAACACAGTTCCAGATGATATTCATATTTAGCTTGAAGCTTTTCTTGTAGATTTATTTCTTTTATTTTGTTGCTTTGAAAAAACAGTAATGTACAATGAAATTCAGATTTGCTGGTACCTTTAAAATATTGGACCAAACTGGCATATTTACAACAAATATTATACTAAATTATCTATGCAACCAAAAAAAGGAAAAAAAGGAAATCTAAAAAAGGAAATTCTAATAATAATAATATTAATTACTATTAATTAATACCTATTTACTTAGTAATACTTTGTGTTATCAGATTTGTTAGTGTTTGAGGTGAGAGCTCATTTAACGAAAAATAAATGTTGTGAAAGTAGAAAGAAGTACCTACAGTAGCACAATGTCATTTGGACATTAATTTCTCTTGTAACAGGGATGCTTGATGTATTTCTTCACTGGGATTCTCTGCTGTTGAGGCTCCACGTGACTTATGATGTGAGCATCCAGCTTGTCCTTTTCAGAGTATTCAGTGTGACTAATGTCTCAGATAATGCATAGCATACATATATATATATATATATATATATATATATATATATATATATATATATATATATATATTTGTTCAAAAGCACAAAACAACATACTCTACACAGTGGGCTGCAGTCAGCACATAATCATGTCGAATTAGAAAACCACCACACGTGTGTTTATTGCGTAAGTGAACAGACACCATGTAGGGTCGGAAGTGTGGTTTCACCTCATTTCCTCCAATAATACTACTCCTGACAAAAAAAGTCCCTGACAAAACAAAACATATGCAAAAGATATGCAGATTATATATCAATATCCAATAACAATAAAATAACAATATAATAAAAAGAAATGTGTTAACAACTCAATTTACAGAAATGAACCAGTTCATGTGCTTGATTCTTAACACTACTATTGTTTTGTTTAAATTATTTTCTTTTCATTCAGTACTTCACTTCAAAAGCAACATAAGCTATTAACATGCTTTCCAAAAAAACAAAATAATAAATAATTATACCAGTCATCCTGTTGAAAGGTTTTACACCTCTCTTGGTTTTAGTATATCATGCTGCTTTCTTCAGCATCAGTGAATATTTGCACCTTTTGTAATAGTTGTGTCTGAGTGCATCAATTGTCCTCAGTGTGAAAAATACATCATAAATTCATATAGTCCTGTTGGAAAGGGGCCATTTATGCAGAAGATACTAGAAAAGAAAATAATGAAAAGCAGTGGGCAGATTAATTGCTTAGGATGAGCAAGAGACTGAAGGAGAACCATCACAGAATATAAAAATCCCTGTTCTGCTCAGTGGTCTCTCCTGTTTTCCCTGCCTGTTTCTTGTTTTGTTCATTAAATAGTAAACTGCAATTGGATGCTTACTTGCCTTTGTCTCACCGTGTCACATCGTGACAGAACGACTCACCACATGAATCCAGCAGAAATCCTGTTTTGTCTACGTCAGGAGGACTCCCCAGTCGAGGAATATGCGGAGGTATTTGTGGACCTGTGCAACCAGGTCAGCTTCGAGGAGAAGGTCCTGAAGGACGTTTTCAGGCATGGATTGGAGGACAACCTGCACTATCTAATGCCAGCTGGCCGAGAGATGGGGTCCCTTTTCAGACTTTATCAATTTAGCGTTGCTCCTGGGAGGGTCCTCTGCAACCATGAGCAGGGAGAGACGGAAGCCGGCCGCAAATATTTTTTGGGGGGGCAGCAAGCATCGGGGTCCGTGGGCTACAGAGCGGAACCAGCCACGGACGCCCGAATGCCCTACAGTGCCTCTGTCCAGCCCAGTCCCGTGCACACCGGTGGCCGAGCCAGTTCTCATGGCTACCGTACTGGCAAGCTCGGCTGAGGCCCGCGCGAACCGGCTGGTCTCCAAACTGGCGGATACCCCGGCGAGGTCGGTTCGGGCGGCCGGCATCCCTAAGCCGTCGGCCTCACCAGCCGAACCGACCGGGTCATCGGAACCAGATGAGCAGACCGGGTCGCCGGAACCAGCCGGTTCAACGGAACCAGCTGGGCCGAATTGGTTGCCGGAACCAGCCGGGATGCCCGAACCAGCTGGACCGACAAGGTCGACGGAACCTGCTGAACCGAGAGGGTCGACGGAACCTGCCGAACCGAACGGGTCGACAGAACCAGACGAACCGGCCGGGTCGACTGAAATGACTGAGTTGGAGAACGCAGTCGACATGTTTACACCCAATCTCCCTGAACTCTCTGCCTGGCTTGAACCTACCAATGTTCCTGTGGTATCTGTCCTGTGTTTTGCGTGACTAGATTTGTCAGGCCTTCTACCTCCTGTCTCTGCTTACAGGTTCAGAGCACCCCCAGCACCACCCTGGTCTCCGGTCCTGCTCCGGTCTCTGGCCCCGCCTGCGGCATCGCCCTGGTCTCCGGTCCTGCTCTGGTCTCCAGCTCCGCCTCCAGCACCACCCTGGCCGCCAACTCCGTTATGGTCCCTGGCTCGACCCGTGGCACCACCCTGGCTCCCAGTCCTGTCCTGGTCTATGACTCTGCCTCCAGCACCACCCTGGTTTTCGGTCCTGCTCTGGACTATGACTTTGCCTCCAGCACCACCCTGGTTTTCGGTCCTTCTCTGGTCTCTGGCTCTGCCTCCAGCACCACCCTGGTCTCCGGTCCTGCCGGCGCCACCCTGGCCTCCTGCTCGGCTGGCGCCACCACTACACGAACCCAATACGCCCTCCCACCCTGGTTGCGCCTTCGCTCCACCCTCCTGGACTGGTTTCTATAGACTTGGGAGCGTCTGGAAGCCACTCGTAAGGGGGGGGGAGGGGGTTCTGTAACGTGTCTGTGTTTTCCCTTGTTTCTGTCTGCTGTCATTCCCTGCTGTTAATTGTTGACCCCGCCCACCTATTTGTTACCATGGACATTAACTGCACTCATTCTCTTCCCCAGGTGTTTTGTCTTAGTCTGTGATTGCCTCCGTCTTGTGATTGGTTCTTGTTCCCTATATTTACTCTGTTTGATCATTTCCCTGTTGTGAGTCGTCGTTGGTGTTTGGTGTATGCTGTTGTCTGTTCCTGTTCCCTGTTCTGCTCAGTGGTCTCTCCTGTTTTCCCTGCCTGTTTCTTGTTTTGTTCATTAAATAGTAAACTGCAATTGGATCCTCACTTGCCTTTGTCTCACCGTGTCACATCGTGACATTAAGATTGTTAATTGTTTAACTGGTTTACAATGCATGCACAAGCAAACACCTACACATTATTTTCCAAGTAATATTAAACTTTAGCTTCAAGGATTTTATTTATTTTTATACATAAATTATAGATTCCAGAATTTACAGTTAATTCCAGAATTATTGGCACTCGACAATTATCGACACATTGATCAATGCAATAAAAAGCAATCTAAAAAGGACAAATGCTGTGAGTGGAATTGATCATTCTGCCTGTTGTTTGTAGATGTCAAGATTCACAGACAGGAAGCGATTCAACTTCAAAGGTCTTCACTACGACTGAAGGTGTGAAAACACAGCAGGGGCTTATAGTTTTAGAGTTCTATATAATTTCCAAACTCGTCTTTACTATATCTGTATGCAGCTGCAGGTGGTCCTGGGAAGGTATGTGAAGTAACACCACTAAACTAAGCGCTGAAAGACTTCTCGTGTACATTTTAGTGTGCGATTGTCAGAGTAAAACTGCAGAATAAGATTTAGTTAAGGTGTGTTTATAAACTTTACACATCCATCCATTTTATACACCTTCTTTCCAGTTAGTGAAAATGTATGAAGCTGATGAAGATGAAGACAAGGAGCCTGTTTTTTTTTTCTTTAAGCTTATTTCATAAACACCCAGAAACTCGTTCTGTATTCAGCCACATAATACTTGCTGATACAAAATTTATCCTTAACAAAAATGATTTTATATTATTACAAATTATTTTAATTGATGCAGTTTTATAAATTTGCATATTTGCTATATTAGCAATCATATTTTTGTAACTAAAGTTCACATGAATAAAGCAACCTTACCATTGCAGCACTGTTACTGTATTTCCTCATTACTTTCTCAAAAATTCATTTAAATGACTCCATCAGTAAACAATTGATAACAAAATAGACTTAATTTATTTCTAACTAAAATGTATCTGGAATATAACTAGAATGAATTTTCTGGTTACACAATTGCACTTTTTTGATCATATAGTACACAGTCATAGAAGGGAAATAGTTTTTAATCACAATTTACTAGGGCTATTATTTTGTCTTGGGGACCAGTTAATAAAAAGCATCCCAAATGAGGGGCCGGAGAGATATGGCTTGCAATACAGTATGAGTGATGACACAATTGCACCATTTTCCTTCATTTTAACATGCTTGTGCTGTTTTCTGAAACTGCATAACAAACCTCAGTGCATTGTACAACAGGCTTTTACTACAAACATATTCAAAATGTCATATTTTGAAAGACTTTTTCTCTCATTTAGAGTTTAACTAATTTAACTGAGACTTGAGTGCACATTAAAAAAGTTTACAATGTTTTTTCATTGTATTTTTTGTCATAACAGTATGTTTAGGAATGGGGGGGCATAGAAGTCTTTATTATCGCCACATATGCATTACAGCACAGTGGAATACTTTTCTTCACATATCCCAACTTAGGAGGTTGGGGTCGAAGCGCAGGGGCAGCTATGATACACAGGCTGAAAAAGAGATGCGTGATTACTCGTTTTAATGACATCCATGTGTGAGAATGCCGATTGGGATGTTTAAGTAGAGTTAGGGTAGTAGAGACGGGTTAATGTTGTTTCAGAAACATGAACAGAAGAAATTATACTAACAATATTCATTATCCTGTCAGTCATCGAGGCCACTCGTCTAATGTCACATGACTTCTGCTCTGTGCTGCGACTGTGGCTCATGCTGAATGGAACACAGGCGCTTCACTGTAGGGATTAAATTATATTTCTTATAGAGATATTTCTTAATTTTTCACACTAAGCACTTGAGGGGACGGAACAAATTGCACAGTGTACAGAAAAGACTAGAGAGACGAAATTAGAAAGAAGCATGAGTCATGAAACAAAACATAACTCTTATACTCACATTTTGCACTTACACCTACTTTTTCCAACCCAATACCTTTTACCGTAACTGGTCACTCTTTCACCCACACAAAACACTTACACATTGGGTGTTTTCGTAATCTTGTCATAGAGCATAGTAATTACAGTGAATTGCTGACAGCATTGTTGTGAAGTGAACATGAGAAACATGTGGTCAGTAATATTTTCCTAATGTTTCCATAAAGGTAATCAAGTCATAAATATCCTACAACAAGACTCAAGCATTTCTCCCTCTCTTGGTGTGTGTTTGTGAGTATCTCAGTTCTACACTGTCCATCTGTGTATACTCAAATTATAAAGAACATTTAAATGAGGTTCAACAATGCTAGATGAGGACATATACACATTACACTCTAACAGGTAAATAACGATATCATATTTGCTACCTGAGTTCCTAAAACCACAGAAAGATTCATAAACACGACAGAAACATTCCACAAGGCAAAATATAAATGTAGTAAAAAGGTCCAAGAAATAACCAAACCAACACAAATGTTTCAGATGTTTTTGAAATTATGAACCACAATGAATGAGATATTGATCAGTTGTGTCATTCTAATGCCTCAGGTTATAGAGAAGATTTCTGTATAGACCTCATTTAAGCCTGTAGTAACACATAAACTGTTTCATGAACCGAATCATGAACTCAGTCTGTAAATGATGAACATTATGTAGGCTTCTAAGCATCAACTCTCATAACAACTAGGAAAATACCCCAGAGCTCATGTATATGTTTCTTCTCAAATATAAAGAAAATAGACACAAGAGTCATAGTTGGGATTTTGATGGAGTCTTGCAATGTTCAGTCAGTGTACGGACACTGACCATGCTTCATTTTGGACTGTAAACTCATCAGAGCATTACTAGTAAGAAGGAGGAGAAAAATGCACAACTATAATACCATTGTAATGATTTTCTAGCACTGGCATACGCTGGAACTTTTCCAAAGTGAATATGCAACTTCCACAGACAATAACCTTATCTGTATATTAAAAAAAGAAAATGAAGAACTGCTTAATGCTGGCATATTGAAGCATCACACAAGATGAACACCTGACTAGACAGAAGGACTGAAAAGACAAGAGAGATGCAATGAGAGAGTACAGTAGCATGAGGCGTGGAACATAAATGAGCTCTTATACTCACAATTTTATACGCACCTACACTTACTTTCTCCAACCCAATACATTTTACCATAACTGGTAACTCTTTCACCCACAAAAAACACACACTTTCAGTGTTTTCAGAATCTTTCTTATATACTATATGTGTAATGGTTATAAAAAATGCATTTTGCTTAAAGGCCCAGCAAATACTTAAATAAAAAGAATATATTTTTTGTAAATTATGTAAGGCTCTATAAGGTTATATTAAGAATGTATGTATAATTCTTTGGTTATTGAAAATTATATTTAAATGTATCTATTGCACATATTATAAAACCATTGTCAGGAATCACCCCAGACTTTTGGCCATGTGCAGTTGTTGTTCTTGTTGTTCCGTGTCACGTGTCTGCCCTGCCTTCGTTCACTCCTCCCTGTCTCCACACCTGTTCGTTATTGTCAATTATTGTCATGTGTATTTAAGTGAGCCACGTTGCCGATGGCAGTGCGGAATCATTAGTTAATGTCTAGTTATGTGTCATCTGTGTTACCGTATTATTTCCTCGTCCTTTGTATTGTTTAGTTCTCGTCTTTTACTGTTTGTCTTTATTATTTAGTAAACCCCATTCATTTGAAGCGGTCCTGCGTACGGGTCTGTCTCCCTCTTTCCTGCCTGTGACAGAATGATTCCACCCAAACTTGGACCCTTCAGGATAGCTTCCAGCTCGGACCGGCTTTTTTTTGTTGTCGTCTCCACCCGGACTGTTCCGTCAGTCTTCCTAGACCCTTTTTCTTTTGTTGGTGACATTGTAGTAACACATAAACTGTTTCATGAACCGAATCATGAACTCAGTCTGTAAATGATGAACATTGTGTAGGCTTCTAAGCAACAACTCTCATTACAACTATGAAAATACCCCAGAGCTCATGTATATGTTTCAAATATAAAGAAAATAGACACAAGAGTCATAGTTGTGATTTTGATGGAGTCTTGCAAGGTTCAGTCAGTGTACGGACACTGACCATGCTTCATTTTGGACTGTAAACTCATCAGAATATTACTTATCAGAACATAAGGAGGAGAAAAATACACAACTATAATACCATTGTAATGATTTTCTAGCACTGGCATACAGTACTCTGGAACCTTTTCAGAGTGAATATGCAACTTCCACAGACAATAACCTTATCTGTATATTAAAAAAAGAAAATGAAGAACTGCTTAATGCTGGCATATTGAAGCATCACACAAGATGAACACTTGACTAGACAGAAGGACTGAAAAGACAAGAGAGATGCAATGAGAGAGAAGCATGAGGAACATAAATGAACTCTTATACTTTTTGCACCTACAACTACTTTCTCCAACCCAATACATTTTACCATAACTGGTCACTCTTTCACCCACAAAAAACACACACATAAATTATGTAAGGCTCTATAAGGTTATATTAAAAATGTATGTATACATACATTCATTGGTTATTGAAAATTGGTTATTGAAAATTATATTTAAATGTATCTATTGCACATATAATAAAACCATAATAAAAAAAACATGTCACAAAATACATATTGCCATTGAATTAAGTAAACTGTAGTGTATATAAAGTGGTACAATTAACAGGCCACATTAACCAGCCTGAAGAACAATTCTGAAGAAAGCTTTGCAGAGTTCCAGGCCCAAAATACAAGGGCCTGGAACTTTGCAAAGCTTTCTTCAGATATGTATTATACATTTTTTTTATTTTCTATATTTATTTCTTTTATACTGTTATATATATATATATATATATATATATATATATATATATATATATATATATATATATATATATATATATATATATATATATATATATATATACACACACACAAGTACAGACCAAAAGTTTGGACACACATTCTCATTCAAAGAGTTTTCTTTATTTTCATGACTATGAAAATTGTAGATTCACACTGAAGGCATCAAAACTATGAATTAACACATGTGGAATTATATACATAACAAAAAAGTGTGAAACAACTGAAAATATGTCATATTCTAGGTTCTTCAAAGTAGCCACCTTTTGCTTTGATTACTGCTTTGCACACTCTTGGCATTCTCTTGATGAGCTTCAAGAGGTAGGATGTTTCTGTTGGTCAGGAAGATGAGGTGAAAAAAGATAGACCAAGAAGACCACGTGATGGAAGTTGAAAAAGGGAATATGTTGTGAGGAATTCTGACAGAAGCTGAGACAGGCTTTGGGTGGTCAGGAAGAGCTTCCAGATGAATGGGAATCTACAGCAGAAGTGATCAGGGAGACATGTAGTGCTATATGTGTCATCTGGAAGGAGATAAGAAGATAAGGAAACATGGTGGTGGAACAAGAAAGTAGAGGACAGCATTCGGAGGAAGAGGCTAGCTAAATAGAAGTGGGAAGTTTTTAAAGAGTGAGTAGATGCCTGCAGAATAGAGAAGTGTTCTAATGCCGATCGTTAGGAACAAGGGTGATGAGCATAGTTGTAGCAAGTACAGAGGTATAAAGTTGATGAGCCACACATTGAAGCTATGGGAAGGAGTAGTGGAATCTAGGCTAAGAAATGGAGTGGGTACCTGTGAGCAGCAGTATGGCTTCATGGACAGGTTGACAGATGAAGTCAGGCAAGAATCTCTGTGGACAATGATGTTTGCCGAAGACATTGTAATCTGTGGTGAGAGTATAGAGCAGGTGGAGATCTGTGCTGGAAAGGAAAGGAATGAAAGTCAGTCATAGTAAGACAGAATACATGAGTATGAATGAAAGGGAGGGAAGTTGAACAATAAGGTTACAGGGTCTGAGGTCAAGAAGGAGCAGGAGTTTAAGTATTTGGGGTCAACTGTTCAGCAAAACGGGGAGTTTGGGAAAGAGGTGAAGAGGCTAGTGCAGGCAGGTTGGAGTAGGTGGAGAACAGAGTCAGGAGTGTTGTGTGACAGACGAGTGTCAGCAAGAATCAAAGGAAAGGTCTACAAGACAGTAGGGAGACCAGCTATGTTGTATGGGTTAGAAACTTTAGCAGTGAGGGAAAGACACGAGGCAGAGATGGAGGTAGCAGAGATGAGGATGTTAAGGTTGTCTTTAGGAGTTATGAGGATGGACACGATTTTGATTGAGAACATCAGGAGTACAGTTCACATTGGGAGGTAAAGAGGAAGGACAAAGAGGAGATGGATGTGTTAAATGAGGACATGAAGCTAACTGGTGTGAGAGTAGAAACAGATGATTTGCTGTGGTGACCCCAAATGGGAAAAGCAGAAAGTAGAAAGGAAGGAATACCTTGGTGGACCACTCTCAGATATCCCATGTTCTTAAGTAGGTCCACTCATAATCTATTAAACATTGCCATTCTCTCTTTCACTTTAAAGTGCACAGAGCTCATATATGCAAAGTTAAATTAACCCAAATGTTTCCTGGTACTAACTCTTTGTGCAATAGATGTTAGTGCATGAGGGTACTTTAATTCACATGTTCTGGACATTTTCAGAGTGTTACCGATGATCGATATTTAACATCGTTTCGGCGGTTCTTCAGCACAGATTAGAGCCAGAACCTCTTGTGGCATTATTTGGAGTTGTTCCAGAGGAGTCATGGTTGTCAGCATCAAAATCCTTGCCTTCTCTTCTTTGTTAGCATGTAGGGCAATCCTACTAAACTGCAAAGATTCCCTCTTACCCACAAATATTTAATGGAAAATTATGTACTGTCTCTACTTCAAAAAATTACATAACAATTCATCAGAAAATTCATCAGAAAAACACTTATTTAAGATGCTGTGCCCTGTTTTTGAATATGTTAATCAATTTAAATAATGCCCTTTTATTGGTTGATTATTTATTTATTTATTTATTTATTTATTTATTTATATTTTATAAACACCTGTTATTTCTATCTATGATCTCTTCTCCAAAGATTTGTTGGTGAGGGTTGGGGGTTTGTTCAATGTGATTATATATTGAAACATTTCAATAAAAATATTAATATAAATTTTTTATCCGACAAATTTTCTGTCTATGTAACTAAGTGTGTACAAAGTGTGTGTTTACAACACATTAAAGAGGCTTGTGGCTTTTTTCTGTTCTTGTCAAACCCTCTCCAATGACTTCTTTACATTAGGCTTACTAGTTTAGATTTACATTATTTTATTTAAATTTTATCCTTTATATTGGGCACTATATGTGCATAACGTATTGTGACAACTAGCATTTTCTTACTAATTTTATAAAATAATGCAAATGTGAGATATGCACAAAAGATGAGAAAACACATTTCATGTTTGCAATGTACATTTTATTGTGATTGTTTCACTTCCATTTTTTGATTATGGTTACTTCGTTTGTGTTCTTTCTTTCTCTATTATTGCTTTATTTTCTTATTTATCTATTCAGGAAAGTGGGAGAGCTTCATATATACCTCTGGATACTTAAAGCGTGAGCAGTGGTCACGTTCGGTATATGCAGCTAATCTTTGTGGTTTATTTCCACAGATAAGAAGACTCCCTGAATCACCCTGCAGAAAGAGGACACAATATAAAATTTATAATAAACAGATTTTCAGGAGTTTATAGTAAGTTTATTTGCTGACATACCATAATATTAAATAGATCAATAAATAGAAAAATATAAAATTAGTTGCTGTTTAATAAAAACAAATTTGCTGGAAAAAAAATTGTGTGCTAGAGGAATAAAACAGCTTAGACTGTGCGTTTAATAGAAGATAATAAATAATAACTTTTAGGTTGTAATTACACATCATTCTGTCAATTATTATTATTTTCCTTTAACAGCACCTCCCATCATTTTCTAACTTTTCTTGTCCAACATTTGCAGCAACTTTTTTATTTAGAGATTTACTGTAATACCTTACAAAAAGCACCTCTTCCATTAGTAGTACAGATCATACTGTTTGTGTCAAAGTCATCTTTCCAATGCTTCTTGCACTCAGAGTTATCTTGCATGGTGAGATTAACCTCACGTAGGACTTTTGATGTTCTGTTCTGATCTTTCCTGCCCCAGCCAGCTATTGAACATATCATATTGGCTGGAAGGTTCTCGTTCTTCTCAGGAAGTTCAATGACTTGAACACCGTTTTTCAGCTTGGCTTTGGACTTCAGCTGTAACAGATTGTTTAAATAGTGTTTGAGGTCAGAGCTGGTTTGTACTAAATGACCAGAAGTAAATGTTTTGAAAGCAGAAAAAAGTACCTTCAGTAGCATGATATCATTTGGAAGTTCATTGCTCTTGTAACAGGGATGCTTGATGCATTTCTACACTGTGATCCTTTGCTGTTGGGGCTCCTTTCGACTGATGTTGTGAGCTCCTAATTCCACTTCCAGCTTGACCTTTCCAGAGCATTCAGTGTGACTAGTTTCACAGAATATGCATCACATATGTTGAAAGATACTACAATGCTTCTCTATGATAATGTGAGCAGGGCAAATGCTGCAGTTACAGTGTCATAAATTTTTTCTACGTTTACTTATTATATTATAGGACTACACATTCAAAATTCTAGCGTAAAACTGTCTTTAAAATGATACAAAACCCCAAAACAACATACTTTGCACAGTGAGCTGTAGTTAGCACATATTTTTTTTATAAGCATGCCACCACACACGTGCATTTTGTTAATCTGAACAGACATCATATAGGGTCGGGAGTGTGGAATCACTTCCATTCTTCCAATTATACCACTCTCCATTGTGCCTGAGAAAACAAATAATGGGATATATTCGTAAGATTAAAAACCTTGTACTCTTTCAATTACAGGTTTAAACCATTAAAAAGCAACAATTACTTTTTAAATATGTAATGCAGAATACATTACCACACAGGTGGAGGACAGAAAGTACAAGGAGAGAGATGTTGAAGAACATGTCTGTAGTACACCACACTGACAGAGCTGTGTGACGGGATTGCTCTCTGTTACATTACGAACCTCCTAAGGGCGTTGAAATCTTCCACACTTGGTGCACAAATACACAGTAGTAGTACATCCACCCCCCCCCCTAAACAACAAAAACCCACCCCTGCCCCTACCCACACCATTCAAAAATACACACACACAAATTTACACAACTGAATTTTCACAAATGAACCAGTTCAAAGGTTAACTCCTGCTTGATTCTTAACACTACTATAATTTTGTTTAAATATGTTTTTTCCATTTATTACTTCACTTCAACAGCAACATAAGCTAAAGGGGCCAATTATGCAGATGGTACTAGAAAAGAAAATAATAAATAGCAGTGGGCAGATTAACTGCTTAGGATGAACAAGAGACTCATGATGAACCATCACAGAACATAAAAATAGATATTGATCAGAAAATAATTAAATATGTGAAATAGAATCGCAGAACTAAATAAAAATCTAAATAGAATTTTTATGATTTTTATGATGTTTTATGATGTTTTATGATGTCAAAAAATGACCATTTTGCTAATTCTGCAAGGCATATGTAAATGTATGACCTCAAGTTTGTACAAAACACAAACTTTTTTTTCCTGTTATGGTCAAACATACCACAATGATATATTTGCATCTTTCTTGAAACTAGATTAGATTTACATTATTTTAATTCAATTTAAAACTTTATGTGTAGAAATATTTGTTCATAACTTATTGTGACAACTAGCATTTTGATTTTCTTACTGATATCGTAAAATGATGCAAATGTGAGATGCAAAGAAGAAAAATGGGAAAACACATTGCATATTTAAAATGTTTATTTTATTGTGATTGCTTTTACTTCCATATTTCCAATTGTGATTACTCGTGGATACTTCCATTGTGTTAACTCTCTCTAGTGTATTATTTCTTTAATCCATGGAAGAAAGTAGGAGAGCTTGATATATACCTCTGGATGCTGAAGGTCTAAGCAGTTGCCAGGGTAGGTATATGCAGCTAATCCTTGTGGTTCATTTCCACAGATAAGAGGACTCCCTGAATCACCCTGTAGAGAGAGCAAGCTATTAGTAACAAATAATTAACAAGAAAACAATAAAATTAAATAATTAATAAAAATAAATAAAACAATAAAAATTAATAATAATTTCATTTTTGGAACTGGTTATAGCTGTTGCACAGTAAAATAATAAGTTGATTTGCTGACATACCACAATATTAAATTAAACTATAAATAGAAAAATGTAAAGTGAGTTGCTGATTAATAAAAACAGATTTGTTAAAAAAAATAATTCTGTGCTCAAAGAGGAATAAAACAGCTTGGGCTGTGTGGTTATTAGAAGATAATAAATAATAACGTTTAGGGTGTAATGACACATTACATGACACTGTTAGTTATTATTATTTTCCTTTAACAGCACCGCCCTTATTTTTTTTCATTTTAGGCTAAAGTTTTATTTAGAGATTGACTGTAATACCTGACAAAAGGCATCTCTTCCATCAGGGGCAGTACAGATCATGCTGTCTGTGTCAAAATACTGTTGCCAAAGCTTCTTGCACTCAGAGATATCTTGTACTTTGAGCTTCACCTCTCGTAGGACACTTGATGCAGCGCTGTTCTGTTTTGTCATGCCCCAACCAGCTATTGAACATATTTGATTGGCTGAAAGGTTCTCATTCTTCTTAGGAAGATCAATGACTTGCACACCGTTTTTCAGCTTGGCTTTGGACTTCAGCTGTAACAGATTGTTTAAATAGTGTTTGAGGTCAGAGCTGGTTTGTACTAAATGACCAGAAGTAAATGTTTTGAAAGCAGAAAAAAGTACCTTCAGTAGCATGATATCATTTGTACGTTCATTGCTCTTGTAACAGGGATGCTTGATGTACTTCTTCACTTTGATTCTCTGCTGTTGGGGCTCCTTTTGACTGATGTTGTGAGCTCCTAGTACCACTTCCAGCTTGTTCTTTCCAGAGTATTCAATATTACTAGTTTCACAAAATATGCATCACATACATGTTCATAGATACTAAAACACAAGCTTCTGCATGATAATGTGAGCAGTGGAATGCTGTAGTAACATTGTAATACATTTTTTCTATATTTACTTACTATATTATCTGAATACACACTCAAAATATTAGCAAAAAGCTGTCTTTAAAATTGTAGAAAACCCGAAAACTACATACTCTACACAGTGAGCTGTAGTCAGCACATAAGTTTTTTTGATAAGCATGCCACCACACATGTGCATATTGTTAATCTGAACAGACACCATATAGGGTCGGGAGTGTGCTTTCACTTCCATTCCTCCAATAATACCACTCTCCATTGTCCCTGAGAAAACAAAAAAATGGAACATAGTCATGAGATTAAGAAACTTGCAATGTTTCAATACCAGGCAACTATAATGTTTATTAATATGTAATACAGAATACATTACCACATAGATGGAGGACAGAAAGTACAAGGATAGAGATGCTGAAGAACATGTCTGTAGTACACCACACTGACAGAGCTTTGTGACAGGATTGTTCTCTGTTACATTTCAAACCTCTGATAAGCCGCCCAATACCCCCACCCCGCCACACACATACACATCATACAAAAGAATCTTTTGTGGGGTTTGAGGAAGTAGAAATTATTCCATAAGAAAGTAGAGGTAAGTGGAAAAAAATGGTGAAGACAGTTACAGATGAGATGCATATTTAGCTTGAAGCATTTCTTTTAGATTTATTTATTTTATTTTATTGCTTTGAAAATATAGTAATGTACAGTGAAATTCAGATTAGCTGGTACCTCTACAATATTTGACCAAGCTGGCATATTTACAACAAATATTATGCTAAATTATTATGCAGTCAGCACATAATCATGTCGAATAAGAAAACCCCCACACTTGTGTTTATTGTTTATTTGAACAGACACCATACAGGGTCGGGAGTGTGGTTTCACTTCATTTCCTCCAATAATACCACTCTCCAAAGCCCCTGAGAAAACAAAACATATGCAGATGGTATTATCTAACAATATCCAATAACAATAAAATAACTAATGTGTTAACAACTGAATTTACATTTGCTATTGTTTTGTATAAATTATTTTTTTTCATTCAGTACTTCACTTCAAAAACAACATAAGCTATTAACATGCTTTCCAAAAAACAAAATAATAAATATTTACATCAGTCATCCTGTTCAAAGGTTCTACACCTCTCTTGGTCTTAGTACTGTATATTATGCTGTTTTCTTCAGCATCAGTGAATATTTGCACCTTTTGTAATAGTTGTGTCTGAGTGCATCAATTGTCCTCAGTGTGAAAAATACATCATAAATTCATATAGTCCTGTTGGAAAGGGGCCATTTTGCAAAAGATACTAGAAAAGAAAATAATGAATAGCAGTGGGCAGATTAATTGCTTAGGATGAACAAGAGACTGAAGGAGAACCATCACAGAATATAAAAATAGATATTGATCATTCAGGTAACACACAGGATTAAGATTGTTAACTGTTTAACTGGTTTACAATGCATGCACAATGTTTAAAATGTTGCACAATGCATGCACAAGCAAACACATACACAAAGGGACCTTTTTGTGGGCTTTGAGGTGGCAGAAATGACAAAATGAAAGTAGAGATGAGTGGAAAAAGTGTGGTTTGTGAAGTAACACCACTAAAGAGCTGAAAGAAGAGCTGAAAGACTTCTTGTGTTTATTTGTGTGCGATTGTCAGAGTAAACCTGCAGAATAAGATTCAGTTAAGGTGTGTTTACATACATTTTATGCACCTTCTTTCCAGTTAAACATTTACATGTTTAAATAATGAAAATGTACAAAGCTGATGAAGACACACAGCCTGTTTTTTTCTTCAAGATTAATTCATAATCACCCAGAAACTTGTTCTGTATTCACTTTTCACAAGCCACATAATACTTGCTGATGCAATTAAAAATAAAAATTATAAATCTCCTATATCATATATTATAAATCTGCTATTTGCTATATTAGCAATCATATTTTTGTAACTAAAGTTCACATAAATATAGACATAAATACAGCAACCTTACCATTGCAGCACTGTTAATGTATTTCCTCATTACTTTCTCAAAAATTCATTTAAATGTCTCCATCAGTAAACAATGGATAACAAAATAGACTTCATTTATTTCTAACTAGAATGTGTCTGGAATATAACTAGAATGAATTTCCTTGTTACACAATTGTACTTTTTTGATCATATAGTTCACAGACATAGAAAGGAAATAGTTTTTAATCACAATTTATTAGGGCTATTATTTTGTCATGAGGACCAGTTAATCAAAAGCATCCCAAATGAGGGGCCAGAGAGATATGGCTTGCACTATGAGTGATGACACAATTGCACCATTTTAACATGCTTGTTTTTTATTCTGAAACTGCATAACAAACCTCAGTGCATTGTACAACAGGCTTTTTCTACAAACATATTCAAAATGTCCTATTTTGAAAGGCTTTTTTCTGCATTCAAATGGATAAATTAGAGAGCTATATTGCATCTATTTAGAATTTAACTCATTTAACTGAGACTGAAGTGCAAATTAAAAAGTTTGCAGTGTTTTTCCATGGTATTTTTTTTGTCATAACAGTAGTAG
Organism: Tachysurus fulvidraco; assembly: GCF_022655615.1. Classification (NCBI taxonomy): domain Eukaryota; kingdom Metazoa; phylum Chordata; class Actinopteri; order Siluriformes; family Bagridae; genus Tachysurus; species Tachysurus fulvidraco. The sequence continues at coordinate 22,734,713 of NC_062523.1, read as the reverse complement.
TATGTTTAGTTTGGGGGGTGGGGGGGCATAGAAGCCTTTATTATCGCACATAAACATTACAGCACAGTGGAATTCTTTTATTCACATATCCCCACTTAGGAGGTTGGGGTCGGAGTGCAGGGGCAGCTATGATACAGTGCCCCTGGAGCAGGGAGGGTTGAGGGCTTTGCTCAAGGGCCCAACAGTGACAACCCAGAGCCTTAACCACTACAGCACTACAGCAGCCATTTCAATAATTTGCAAACATCTCGGGAAATCTGGTGTATATGTTGTCTGTGCAATGCACATACAGTGGTGCAGGTGCAGGCTGTGAGGGATGTGTGATTACTCGTTTTATTGCATCCATGTGTGAGAATGCCGATTCGGACGTTTAAGTAGAGCTAGGGTAGTAGAGACGGGTTAATGTTGTTTCACCAAACTAACTGTTATGTTAAAAAAATAAATAAGTAAATAAAAAACGGAAGGAAAAAATGAACAGAAGGAATTATACTAACAAAAGTCATTGTCCTGTCAGTCATCGAGTCTCACAGGAGAGGCTGCTCGCGCCACTCGCCTTACGTCACATGACTCCTGCTCTGTGCTGCGACTGCAGCTCATGCTGAATGGAACACACACGCTAGGGTTGTCACCTACAGAAATACAGAAAAATAAGGGACGCCTGCCGCAGCGGTGCCACACCCCTCGGGGCCACTATGACCACAGTCCCGATGGCGTGCCAGTGGCGGTATATCATAACTTAAAACATGTATTCATAAAAATATTAAGATTGATACCAATGGACATTATAATAAGATATCTGCTATTGAAATCAGTGTGAACAGATGCACTTAACTTAAGTGGTCATATTGAATACACAGCTATGACAATAATAAATATACTCCAACAAAGTGTGACTGAGAACACAAAAAAAAGCTTTTGGAGGAACTTGTGAGATGTGAACCATATTTTATTAACTTATTATTAAATTAACAGATCCATAACTTAGTAATTATAACTTGCAAAAGATCTTACATGAACATCATGAACATAATATCAGCAGAGCCGGATTAAATAAATGGACTACACTAGGCAGGCTGCATTTTTGCTCCATCGGTTATTTATGAATTGAAATCTGAAACTTACCAAAGTTACTACTCACTCACTCACTCACTCACTCACTCACTCACTCACTCACTCACTCACTCATTTTCTACAGCTTATCCGACCAAAGTTACTAATAAAAGTTAATTCACATTTTACATAGCCCAGTCTTTAGTTACAAATTGGTTATGTTGTATATTAAACAGTCTATTTTGTATATTAAACAGACTATTTTTTGATATTCATTATTTATACGTCATTACACGGCTCTATTTAATGCTATTAAATTATCCTCATCCACTGGGACTAGGTAGCTTGTTAATACCCTTTCTGGGTATAGACGCTGCTGCAAAACGATATTTGGCAGTGGATGTATATCAGTGTATCAGTGAATATCAGAGGACCAGATGTAGTAGTGTGCAGTATTGGATCACGTCAGGCCTACTTTCTTTTATAAGTGTACTTCTTGTCACTCCGTGCAGCGCTGAGAAGCTGTTTGTCTTTCAAACTCTGTCAAAAGAACCGGCGAGGCGGCGTCCCGCCCTCCTCTGACTCTGATTGGCCCGTAACCCTAAAACAAACCAATCAAACCAACGATGGCAACGAGTATTATCCAATCAGGGCAGAATAGGACACGTCTCTGCACAATGCGGGTGGGGTGATTTGCATGGGATGCTGTACAATGTGGACCTACGTAAAATACGGGACAAATCGCGTCCCGTATTGATTTGATACGGGACGCGTCATTTTGCCTGTAAATACGGGACGATTCCGTATTTCACGGGACGGGTGGCAACCCTAACACACGCTTCACTTCGTAATTGTAGGGAATAAACTATTTATTATAGAGATGAATTTTTAACACAAAGCACTTAAAGATCTGGAACAAATTACCGGGCTAGTGCAGGGCTATTCAGTTGGTGGCCCGGCACTATACACTCTCACCCAGATGAAGATGGCTTACCTTTTGATAAATTTCCCTTTTAAATGTTTTTTAAAACATATTGTTTTGTGAATTTATATATTTCTATTGATATCAAATTATAAATAATATATTTGTACAGAAAATGCAAAACTAGCTTATCTGAGATATAGCAAGATTTAGTGGCAGTGAACATACTTATTTCAAGTAATTACTTGGTGATTACTCAAAAATTTCTGAAGAACACAAAAATAAATGATACAGTTTTCTCCAAAATACATTTCTAATAAAATTATTATTATTCATAGTTGGGATTTTGATGGAGCCTTTTAATATTCAGTCAGTTTAATTAACACTGACACTGGGCATCATTTTGGACTGTAAAATAAACAGAGCATTACTAATAATGAAAAGGAAAAAATATACAACCATTAATATCAGTCTAACAATTTTCTAGCACTGGCATACTCTGGCACTTTACCAAAGTGAATGTGAAATTTTCACAGACAACAACCTAGACCCTATTTTTATACTAAAAAAAGAAAATGGAAGGAGAACTTGACTAAGAACTGCTCAATACTGGCATCTTGACAGCATGAACACCTGACTAGACAGAAGTACCGAAAAGAAGAGAGAGACAAAATTAGAAAGAAGCATGAGTCATGAAACAAAACGTAACTCTTATACTCACATTTTGCACCTACTGTACACCTACTTTCTCCAACCCAATACCTTTTACCATAACTGGTCACTCTTTCACCCACACAAAACTCTTACACACTTTAGGTGTTTTCGTAATCTTGTCATAGAGCATAGTAATAACAGTGAATTGCTGACAGCATTGATGTGGAGTGAACATGAGAAACATGTGGTCAGTAATATTTTCCTAATGTTTCCATAAAGGTAATCTACATTATAAGTATATAGTAAATCTACAACAAGACTCAAGCATTTCTCCCTCTCTTGGTGTGTGTTTGTGTGTATTTCAGTTCTACACTGTCCGTCTGTGTATACTCAAATACTAAAGAACATTTAAATGTGGTTCAACAATGCTAGATTGATCGCACACGTCAATAAAGATTGATCGCAGAAATCTCTTGATTCAAACAAACATACGCTATAATGTATATTAATTAACCCTTTACAACAAAAATGTTGTAAAGGGTACCAAATAAAGTTTTTTCGTCTTGTAAGAATTAGAACATCTTTGCTGCCAAGAAGTCCAATATGGAATATTTTGTGTAGTATAAAAGATTCACAGTACCTTCATTTTGCTTTTTGTTAATAATGTTATACCTATGAAGATAAATAAATGTCTTAAAATATGGCTCTCATGCATTAAGGTGTTGCAGTAGGTAGCATTACTACCTGACAGCTCACAACACCTTAGATTCTAAACTCTGATTATTGTCTCTTTAGCTTTATATAGTATTTTAGTATGTAAATAAAGAATTGGCTTCCTGCAGGTTAGAGACACACTATCAAGAAGCTGTGACCTACAGGGTGTTGATGAAGGTGTTGATGAAAATTGGACTAGTGTTGGTTGAGGAAGGAGAGAGATCTGAGAGAGATTAGTGACTGCAAAGTGCTGGTAGGAGAGCGTGTAGACAGACAGCATCGGATCATGATATGTAGGATGTCTCCGTTGGTCAGAAAGATGAGGAGAGGGAAGATAGACCAAGAAGACCAAGTGATGGAAGTTGAAAAAGGAAAGATGTTGTGAGGAATTCTGACAGAAGCTGAGACAGGCTTTGGGTGGTCAGAAAGAGCTTCCAGATGACTGGGAATCTACAGCAGAAGTGAACATTGTGGTGGAACAAGGAAGTTTCAGAGGAAGAGGCTAGCTAAATAGAAGTGGGACGTAGAAAGGATCAAAGAAAATAGACAGGATTACAAGGAATCACAGTACAGAATGAAGAGGGACATGGCAAAGGTGAAACAGAAAGCATACAATGATCTGGACTTGACAACAGACTTGATACACTGAGAAGGATTAGTGAGACAGAGAGATAGACATGGGAAGGATGTACAACAGATAAGCATAAAGATAAAGATGGAGATTGAAAGGTGCTAACAGATGAGGACAGTGTGCAGAGAAGATTGAAGGAATATTGTAAGGAGCTGATGAATGAGAAAAATGAGATTGAAAGATGGGAGAGAGAGACGAAAATTGTAGAGCAAGAAATAGCAAAAATGAGATAGGATGGGGTGAGGAAGGGTCTGAGGTGAATCAAGAGTGGAAAGGCTATTGGTCCATTCAAGTTCATTCAAGACATTCAAGTGAAGGTGTGGAAGTGTCTAGGAGAGACAGCAGTGGATTTTCTATCTAGATTTTTTAACTGGATTTTAGAGCGTGAGTAGATGCCTGCAGAATAGTGTTCTAGTGCCAATCATTAGGAGCAAGGGTGATGAGCATAGTTGTAGCAAGTGGTATAACACTAACAGAGGTATAAAGTTGATGAGCCACACATTGAAGCTATGGGAAGGAGTAGTAGAAGCTAGGCTAAGAAATGGAGTGGGCAGCAGTATGCCTTCATGGACAGGTTGACAGATGAAGTCAGGCAAGAAACGGTTCACGTTGACAGGTAAAGAGGGCATGAAGTTACTGTGAGTTACTGCTGTGAGTGTAGAAACAGGTGATTTGCTGTGGTGACCTCTAATGGGAAAAGCAGAAAGTAGAAAGGAAGGAATACCTTGGTGGGCCACTCTCAGATATCCCATGGAACTCTGTTCTTAAGTAGGTCCACTCATAATCTATTAAACATTGCCATTCTCTCTTTCACTTTAAAGTAGTGCACAGAGCTCATATATGCAAAGTTAAATTAGCCCAAAAGTTTCCTGGTACTAGCTCTTTGTGCAATAGATGTTAGTGCATGAGGATACTTTAATTCACATGTCCTGGACTGGTTCAGAGTGTTACCGATGATCGATATTTAACACCGTTTAGGCGGTTCTTCAGCACACATTAGAGCCAGAACCTCTTGTGGCATTATTTGGAGTTGTTCCAGAGGAGTCATGGTTGTCAGCATCAAAATCCTTGCCTTCTCTTCTTTGTTAGCATGTAGGGTTATCCTACTAAACTGGAAAAATCCCCTATTACACATAAATATTTAATGGAAAATGATGAAATCAGAAAATTCATCAGAAAAACATTTAAAATTCTGTGCCCTGTTGTTGAATATGTTGATCAATTTAAATAATGCCCTTTAATTGATAGATTTTTTTAAAATGATAAATTTTACTTTTTTTTTTCATTTTTTTTTAAACACCTGTAATTTCTAGCTATGATCTCCACTCCAAAGATTTGTTGGTGAGGGTTGGGGCAGTGGTGTAGTCTACGTGATACGCAGGTATACGCCGTATACCCACTAGGAAAGGCCAAGGATTTCCGTATACCCACTTAAAAAGCATGAGGATACGTAACAATATCGTTTTGTGACAGAACTTTCATTCATAAATTCACCCCGTCTGTGTTGCGAACACAGACTGTGGTTGCGATTGCGAATCACTAACGTTTTTGGACCATTGGGGTTTCCGTGGCCTGTGACCTGATCTGACGTCACCTACCAAGGAGGAAAATGAATTGCTTGGTGGTGTTTTTTGGTGCAAATTTCAAATTAACTAACTAATGTAAAAGAAGATATGAAACGAAAGCAGACTCAAACTACACTCTTTGAGTGTTTTCGGAAGCCTGCGCCTAAAGCTACAGCAGCTTAAGCCCGAGTACAAACGTATTTGGAAAGCTTTGTAAACTACCAGTTCATTCAGTTCATAATATTCTGCAATGAAAGAGTGTTGGTGATAGAACTGAACAAATGTTTATTGTTCACTCTTAAATGTACATTGAAAATTGATAGCTGATAAAACCTGTGCTCCAGGTCCAATATTCATATAACATTTAAGGCTAAATGTAGCTCTTAAAGGTATAGTTCACCCAAAAATGAAAATTGTGTTACTTTTCTAAATATCATCTTTTGTGTTAAACAGAAGAAAGAAACTCATACAGTTTTGGAACAAATTGAGGGTGAGGAAATAACACAATTTTCGTTTTTGGGTGAACTATACCTTTAAGAGCTACATTTATGCAAGGCAATTTTATTTGTATAGCACATTTCATACAAAGAGGTGATTCAAAGTGCTTTACATAGAAATTAGAAAACAATTTATAAGGGAGAAATATATATATATATATATATATGAAAAATAACACACGATAAAATAATAATAAAAATAAAGAGCATTTAAAGAAAATAAATGTGATTTTAATAAAAACAGTTTAAAATGTGTTAAAAAGAATAAAACAGGAGTAAAAGTGATTTGGATAAAAAGTGCAGTCAATGTGAAGCAGCACAGTGCTCATTCAGTAAATGCAGAGTAAGGGTGCTTTCACATCTATAGTTCGGTTCATTTGGTCCGGACCAAAAGCAAATAAATGATACATTGTATATTTTCAGCAGTTTTGGTTCCTTTTCACACCACACTGATCGTTCTGTTCCGCACCAGTTGAAACGAACCAAAATGCAGTCATGTGATAACATCCACATCACTCATTGTCCACATGTATTTCCTAAACTGCTTCTCGATTGGTCAGAGGAAAATACAGCATACAGTACACCATGGAGAGACGACTGCGCGCTGCAATTATGTTCGTGGTTGTAATCTACTACATCGCTTGTATACAGCATTCTATGCAAAGTCTTAATTTTCAGAATGAAGTGCAGATGCGGCTTTAAAATATAATTTCAATGCACTGCACCAAACAAGCAATCGAGCTCTGGTACGATTCAACCGAACTAAAGAAGGCGGGTGTGAAAGCACCCTTAAACAGATGTGTTTTTAATCTTGATTTAAAAGTGTCTACTGTTGAAGCACATCTGATCTCTTCTGGAAGCTAATAACTAAATGCCGAAGCACCTTGTTTTGAGTGAACCCTTGGTATCTTTAACTGACCTGATCCTAATGTTCTGAGTAGTCTGCTTGGTTTCTATTCAATTAGCATATCTGTAATGTATTTCGGTCCAAAGCCATGAAGTGCCATGAAGTGATTTATAAACGAGTAACAATACTTTAAAATCTATTCTAAATGTAACTGGAAGCCAGTGTAATTACCTGATGACTGGAGTGATGTCAGATTTTTTGGTTCTGGTCAGAATTCTGGCAGCAGCGTTCTGTATGAGCTGCAGCTGTCTAATGGTCTTTTTGGGGATCCCAGTAAGGAGTCCATTGCAATAATCCACCCTGCTGGTGATGAAAGCATGAACAAGTTTCTCTAAGTCCTGCCTTGAGACAAAACATCTCATTTCTGAGATGGTAGTAAGCTGATTTGCTTATCGCTTTCACATGACTACTGAAATTAAGGTCAGACTCTAAAATTACACCAGGATTTCTGACTTTATTTTGTGTCTTTAGACCCCTAGAGTCAAGGTGTGTGTATTAACCTTGAGAGTTTCATCTTTATTTCCGAATACAATGACTTTGGTTTTGTCGTTGTTTAACTGGAGGAAGTTTTGACGCATCCAACTGTTAATTACATCAATGCACTTACATAAAGAGTCGATGGGGCTGTAGTCATTAGGGGACAGGGCTAAGTATATCTGGGTGTCATGTGCATAGCTGTGGTAAGCAATTTGGTTCTTTTTCATTATTTGACCAATTGGGAGGTTATATGAATATGGGACCTGGAGCACAAGTTTTATCAGCTGACTCTCTTTTGTTGCTTATAATAAATTGGAATGTTGATAACACATAAGCAGTTTTTAATAATGCTCTAAATTACATGTAGATGCATATTTTATGCATTATTGAGTGTGGTGGTGCCTATGGGGTGTCGCTCTAGAATGGGTGCGTATGAGGCTGGGAGGGGAAAATAAATCACAGTATACTCACTACAAAAACCTAGACTACACCACTGGGTTGGGGGTTTGTTTAATGTGATTATATATTGAAAATGTTTAATGAAATTATTAATATAAATGTTTTATCTAACAAATTTTCTGTCTATGTGACAAAGTGTGCACAAAGTGGGTGTTTACAACACATTAAAGAGGCTTGTAGCATTTTTCTGTTCTTGTCAAACCCTCCCCAATGACTTCTTTACTTTAGGCTTGAAACTAGCTTAGATTTTATTTAAATTTTAACCTTTATATATAGCACTATATGTGCATAACAACTAGCATTTTCTAATATAAATAATGCACATCTGAGATATACACAAAAGATGAGAAAACACATTTCACGTTTGCAATGTACATTTTATTGTGATTGTTTTTACTTCCATTTTTTATCATGGTTACTTCGATTGTGTTAATTCTCTCTTGTGTATTATTTCTTTAATCCATGGAAGAAAGTAGGAGACCTTCATATATACCTCTGGATGCTTGGGGTGTGAGCAGTGGTCAGTGTGGGCATATGCAGCTAATCCTTGTGGTTTTTTTCCACAGATAAGAGGACTCCCTGAATCACCCTGCAGAGAGAGAGCAAGCTATTAGTAACAGCTAGTTTACAAGGACACAATATAAAATTTATCAGATTGTCGGGACTGTTTATGGAGGTTGCACAGTAAAATAGGAAGTTTATTTTCTGACATACTACAATATTAAATATATCTATAAATATTAAAATAGAAAATGAGTTGCTGTTTAATAAAAACAAATTTGCTGAAAATTTTTTTATGTGCATTTAATAGAAGATAATAAATAACAACTTTTAGGTTGTAATTACACACCATGCTGTTAATTATTATAATTTTCCTTTAACAGCACCTCCCATAATTTTTTTACTTTTCTTGTACAACTTGTAACGTTTTATTTAGAGATTTACTGTAATACCTTACAAAAAGCACCTCTTCCATCAGTAGTACAGATCATGCTGTCTGTGTCAAAGACATCTTTCCAATGCTTCTTGCACTCAGAGTTATCTTGTATGGTGAGATTCACCTCTCGTAGGACTTTTGATGTTCTGTTCTGTTCTTTCCTCCCCCAGCCAGCTATTGAACATATCATATTGGCTGGAAGGTTCTCATTCTCCACGGGAAGATCAATGACTTGCACACTGTTTGTCAGCTTGGCTTCAGACTTCAGCTGTAAGAGATTGTTTAAATAGAATGTTAAATTGTTTGAGGTCAGAGCTGGTTTGTACAAAATGACCAGAAGTAAATGTTTTGAAAGTAGAAATAAGTACCTTCAGTAGCATGATATCATTTGGAGGTTTGCTCTTGTAACAGGGATTCTTGATGCATTCCTCCACTGCGATTCTTTGCTGTTGGGGCTCCCTTTGCCTGATGTTGTGAGCTCCCAGTACCACTTCCAGCTTGACCTCTCCAGAGCATTCAGAGTCACTAATTTCAAAGAATATGCAGCACGTACATGTGAATAGATACTAAAACACTAGCTTCTGCATAATAATGTGAGCAGGGCGAATTCTGCAGTTACAATGCCATACATTTTTTCTACATTCATTTATTATATTATGGGACCACACATTCAAAATTCTAGCATAAAACTGTCTTTAAAATGATACAAAACCCCAAAACAACATACTTTGCACAGTGGGCTGTAGTCAGCACATAATCCTTTTTGATAAGCATGCCACCACACACATGCATTTTGTTAATCTGAACAGACACCATATAGCGTCGGGAGTGTGGAATCACTTCCATTCCTCCAATTATACCACTCTCCATTGTCCCTGAGAAAACAAATAATGGGACATAATCCAGAGATTAAAAACCTTGTAATCTTTCAATTACGGGTTTAAACCATTAAAAAGCAACAATTACTTTTTTAATATGTAATGCAGAATACATTACCGCACAGATGGAGGACAGAAAGTACAAGGAGAGAGACGCTGAAGAACATGTCTGTAGTACACCACACTGACAGAGCTGTGTGATAGGATTGTTCTCTGTTACAATACAAAATGCCGATAAGAACCTCCTAAGGGCGTTGAAATCTCCCACACTTTACTCCTCACATGGTGCACAATGCATACACAGTAGTACATCCACCCATGCACCCTAACCGACAAACACCCACCACTGCCCCTACCCCCACCAACAAAAACACACATACACAAATTTACACAACTGAAATTTCACAAATGAACCAGTTCAAAGTTTAACATGTGCTTGATTCTTAACACTACTATAATTTTGTTTAAATATCTTTTTCTCATGTATTACTTCACTTAAACAGCAACATAAGCTATTTCCATGCGTCTGAGTTCCTCAATTGTCCTCAGTCCAAAAAAATACATGGGAATCAAACACACAACCTTCAGATTGGTAGCCCAACACCTTAACCACTAGGCTACCACATACCACTGATGTGTAGCAAATAATGCTACACTTTATTTGTAGCATTATTTGTTCATATTATTTGTTACTAATTGTGACAAATAGCATTTTCTTACTGATATTGTAAAATAATGCAAATGTGAGATATGGGATATAAATTTTTTGATATTGTTGATTTAAAATGTTTATTTTATTGTGATTGCTTTTACTTCCATATTTTGGTCGTGCATACTTCCATTGTGTTAATTCTCTCTCTAGTGTATTATTTCTTTAATCCATGGAAGAAAGTAGGAGAGCTTGGTATATCCCTCTGGATACTGAAGGTCCAAGCAGTTGCCAGGTAGATATATGCAGCTAATACTTGTGGTTCATTTCCACAGATAAGAGGACTCCCTGAATCACCCTGTGGAGTAACAACTCTATTAGTAACAACTAATTAACAAGAAAACAATATAAAATTAATAATAATTAGATTTTTGGGACTGGTTATAGCTGTTGCACAGTAAAATAATAAGTTGATTTGCTGACATACCACAATATTAAATAAAATTATAAATAGAAAAATTTAAGTTGCTGATTAATAAAAACAGATTTGTTAAAAAAATAATTCTGTGCTCAAAGAGGAATAAAACAGCTTGGGCTGTGTGGTTATTAGAAGATAATAAATAATAACTTTATGGTGTAATGACACATTACATGACACTGTTAGTTATTATTAATTTCCTTTAACAGCACCGCCCTTATTTTTTTCATTTTAGGCTAAAGTTTTATTTGGAGATTGACTGTAATACCTGACAAAAAGCACCTCTTCCATCAGGGGCAGTACAGATCATGGTGTCTGTGTCAAAATAATGTATATTAATAAAAATGTTGTAAAGGGTATCAAATAAAGGGTTTTTTTTTTTTTATTTGAACATCTTTGGTGCCAACAAGTCCAGTATGGAATATTTTGTGTACTATAAAAAATTCACAGTACCTTCATTTTGCTTATTGTTAATAATGTTACACTTATTAAGATCAATAAATGTCTTAAAATATAGCTCTCATCCATTAAGGTGTTGCAGTAGGTAGCATTACCACCTGACAGCTCACAACACCTTAGTTAGATTCTAAACTCTGATTACTGTGTCTTTAGCTTTATATAGTATTTTAGTATATAAATAAAGAATTGGCTTTCCCCAAGTTAGAGACACACTGTCAAGAAGCTGTTAGGTGTATGACATGAACTAAGTCTTAGCTTTGGGCTGCAATGCATTTTTTTTCTCCAATGGCTACATTGTAAATAGAAAAGATAATATATAACACCATTTCTATATCCATGTAACAACCCTTTGTAATACTGCAAAGAACCATTTAAGCATTCAGAAAATGCTTTTAATTGTCAAAGTTCTCTATATATAAACAATACCATCTATTAAACCATTTATTCACACTTAAAATAAAAACATTTGCATGTTAAAAAATGATTTCCACCATTCTATTCTGTAATTTCTGTAAAAAGATAATCATTCTATGGATGATATGGACAGCTGATGATCGGATATTGTTGGTTCAGAGGTATGAAAAGTTAAAATAAGGTCAGTTAAGATGCTTTATTGTCATTGTATACAATATAATAAATAACATGTCAACTGTACAGCAGTGAGGGCATATAAACATTACACTCTAACAGGTAAATAACGATATCATATTTGCTACCTGAGTTTCTAAAACCACAGAAAGATTCATAAACAGGACAGAAACATTCCACAAGGCTAAATAAAAATGTAGTGAAAAGGTTGTTTGGGAGCAAGAAATAACCAAACCAACACAAATGTTTCAAATGTTTTTGAAATGATTAATTACGATGAATGAGCATTCTAATGCCTCAGGTTATAGAGAAGGTTTCTGCATAGACCTCATTTAAGTAACATGTAACATATGAACTCAGTAACATATGAACTGTTTTACCTTGAACAGAATCATGATTTCAGTCTGTAAATGGTGAACATTGTGTAGGTTTCTAAGCATCAACTCTCATTACAACTATGAAAATACCACAGGGCTCATGTATATGTTTCTCCTCAAATATAAAGAAAATAGACACAAGAGTCATAGTTGGGATTTTGATGGAGTCTTGCAAGGTTCAGTCAGTGTACTGACACTGACCATGCTTCACTTTGGACTGTAAACTCATCAGAGCATTACTAATAAGAAGGCATTACTAATACACAAACATAATACCATTGTAATGATTTTCTAGCACTGGCATATGCTGGAACTTTTCCAGAGTGAATATGCAACTTCCACAGACAATACGATTATCTGTATATTAAAAAAAGAAAATGAAGAACTGCTTAATGCTGGCATATTAAAGCATCACACAAGATGAACACCTGACTAGACAGAAGGACTGAAAAGACGAGAGAGATGCAATGAGAGAGAAGCATGAGGTGTGGAACATCATTGAACTCTTATACTCACTTTTTGCACCTACACCTACTTCCTCCAACCCAATACATTTTACCATAACTGGTCACTCTTTCACCCACATTAAACACACACTTTCAGTGTTTTCAGAATCTTTCCTATATACTATATGTGTAATGGTTATAAAAAATGCATTTTGCTTAAAGGCCCAGCAAACACATGTCTGCAATGTGTAAAGAATTATATAATGCCCAGCAAACACATGTCTGCAATCTGCAAAGAATTATATAATCCTTTGGTTATTGAAAATTACAGTACAGACCAAAAGTTTGGACACACCTTCTCATTCAAGGAGTTTTCTTTATTTTCATGACTATGAAAATTGTAGATTCACACTGAAGGCATCAAAACTATGAATTAACACATGTGGAATTATATACGTACATAACAAAAAAGTGTGAAACAACTGAAAATATGTTATATTCTAGGTTCTTCAAAGTAGCCACCTTTTGCTTTGATTACTGCTTTGCACACTCTTGGCATTCTCTTGATGAGCTTCAAGAGGTAGTCACCTGAAATGGAGTTCCCAGAGATGCTTAGCACTTGTTGGCCCTTTTGCCTTCACTCTGCGTCCAGCTCACCCCAAACCATCTCGATTGGGTTCAGGTCCGGTGACTGTGGAGGCCAGGTCATCTGGCACAGAACCCCATCACTCTCCTTCATGGTCAAATAGCCCTTACACAGCCTGGAGGTGTGTTTGGGGTCATTGTCCTCTTGAAAAGGTGGTGTGTCCAAACTTTTGGAATGTGTGTCCAAACTTTTGGTCTGTACTATATTTAAATGTATCTATTGCACATATTATAAAACCATTGTCAAGAATCAGCCCGGATTTTTGGTCATGTGCAGTTGTTGTTCTTGTTGTTCCGTGTCACGTGTCTGCCCTGCCTTCGTTCACTCCTCCCTGTCTCCACACCTGTTCGTTATTGTCAATTATTGTCATGTGTATTTAAGTGAGCCATGTGGCCGATGGCAGCACGGAATCATTAGTTAGTTAATGTCTAGTTATGTGTCATCTGTGTTACCGTATTATTTCCTCGTCCTTTGTATTGTTTAGTTCTCATCTTTTACTGTTTGTCTTTATTATTTATTAAACCCCACTCATTTGAAGCTGTCCTGCATACAGGTCTGTCTCCCTCTTTCCTGCCTGTGACACAATGAGTCCGCCCAAACTCGGACCCTGCAGGACCCTACTGACACTGACCACGCTTCATTTTGGACTGTAAACTCATCAGAGCATTACTAGTAAGAAGGAGGAGAAAAATACACATCTATAATACCATTGTAATGATTTTCTAGCACTGGTATCTCTGGAACTTTTCCAGAGTGAATATGCAACCTCCACAGACAATAACCTTATCTGTATGTTAAAAAAAGAAAATCAAGAACTGTTTAATGCATGCATATTAAAGAATCACACAAGATGAACACCTGACTATACAGAAGGACTGAAAAACAAGAGATTCAATGAGAGAGAAGCATGAGGCGTGGAACATAAATTAACTCTTATACTCACTTTATGCACTTACACCTACTTTCTCCAGCTCAATACATTTTACCATAACTGGTCACTCTTTCACCCACAAAAAACACACACTTTCAGAGTTTTCAGAATCTTTCCTATATATATTTAATGGTTATAAAAAATGTATTTTACTTAAAGGTTCAGCAAACACTTAAATACAATACTGTAAATTATTTAAGGCTCTATAAGGTTATAATAAGAATGTATGTATAATTCTTTGGTTATTGAAAATTATATTTAAATGTATCTATTGCACATATAATAAAACCATAATAAAAAAAAATATGTCACATAAGACATATTGCCATTGAATTAAGTAAACTGTAGTGTATATAAAGTGGTACAATTAACAGGCCATGTTAACCAGCCTGAAGAACAATTCTGAAGAAAGCTTTGCAAAGTTCCAGGCCCAAAATACAAGGGCCTGGAACTTTGCAAAGCTTTCTTCAGATATGTATTAATAATTTTTTTTTATTTTCTATATTTTCTATATTTATTTTTTTTCTATGTTATTTTATATATAATACACATATATATAAAAAACATATATAACATCTAAGAAAGCAGAAAATTTTTATCTAAATCAGTCAAACAAGTGAAGAAAAAAACTGATGATGATACACCTGTGGCTCAGGGTGAGGTTAGCATGTCGGCCATGACTAGTTTAATGGAAGAGCATTACACTAGTCATGGCCAACATGAGAGAGATTAGTGACTGCAAAGTGGTGGTAGGAGAGCGTGTAGACAGACAGCATCGGATCATGATATGTAGGATGTTTCTGTTGGTCAGGAGGATGAGGTGAGGAAAGATAGACCGAGAAGACCAAGTGATGGAAGTTGAAAAAGGGAATATGTTGTGAGGAATTCTGACAGAATCTGAGACAGGCTTTGGGTGGTCAGGAAGAGCTTCCAGATGACTGGGAATCTACAGCAGAAGTGATCAGGGAGACATGTAGTGCTATATGTGTCATCTGGAAGGAGATAAGAAGATAAGGAAACATGGTGGTGGAACAAGGAAGTAGAGGACAGCATTTGGAGGAAGAGGCTAGCTAAATAGAAGTGGGAAGTAGAAAGGATCAAAGAAAATAGACAGGATTACAAGGAGTCGCAGTGCAGAATGAAGAGGGACATGGCAAAAGTGAAACAGAAAGCATACAATGAGTTGGTCTTGACAATGGACTTAATACACTGAGAAGGATTAGTGATACGGAGAGATAGACATGGGAAGGATGTACAGTACAACAGATAACCATAATTAAAGATGGAGATCAAAAGGTGATAACAGGTGAGGACAGTGTGCAGAGAAGATTGAAAAAATATTGCAAGGAGCTGATGAATGAGAAAAATGAGATGGAAAGACGGGAGGAAGAGATAAATATTGTAGAGCTGGAAATAGCAAAAAATAAATAGAATGAGGTGAGGAAGGCTCTGAGGTGCATCAAGAGTGGAAAGGCTATTGGTCCAGATAACATTTAAGTGAAGGTGAGGAAGTGTCTAGGAGAGACAGCAGTGGATTTTCTATCTAGATTGTTTAACTGGATTTTAGAGCGTGAGTAGATGCCTGCAGAATAAAGAAGTGAGCATAGTTGTAGCAAGTACAGAGGTATAAAGTTGATGAGCCACACATATATATGTGTATTATATATAAAATAACATAGAAAAAAAATATATAGAAAATAAAAAAAAATTATTAATACATATCTGAAGAAAGCTATGTCAAGGAGTAGTGGAAGCTAGGCTAAGAAATGGAGCGGGTACTTGTGAGCAGCAGTATGGCTTCATGGACAGGTTGACAGATGAATCAAGCAAGAATCTCTGTGGACAATGATGTTTGCCGAAGACATTGTGATCTGTGGTGAGAGTATAGAGCAGGTGGGGGTCTGTTCTGGAAAGGAGAGGAATGAAAGTCAGTCATAATAAGACAGAATACATCTGTATGAATGAGAAGGAGGGAAGTAAAACAATGAGGCTACAGGGGACTGAGGTTAAGAAGGTACAGGAGTTTAAGTATTTGGGGTCAACCATTCAGTACAACAGGGAGTTTGGGAAAGAGGTTAATATGCAGGTTGGAGTGGGTGGAGAAAAGAGTCAGGAGTGTTGTGTGACAGAAGAGTGTCAGCAAGAATCAAAGGAAAGGTCTACAGTACAAGACAGTATGGAGACAGCTATTCTGTATGGGTTAGAGACTGTAGCAGAGAGGGAAAGACACGAGGCAGAGATGGAGGTAGAAGGGATGACGATGTTGAGATTCTCTTTAGGAGTTATGAGGATGGACAGGATTTGGATTGAGAACATCAGGAGTACAGTTCACATTGGGAGGTAAAGAGGAAGGACAAAGAGGAGATGGATGTGTTAAATGAGGACATGAAGTTAACTGGTGTGAGAGTAGAAACAGATGATTTTCTGTGGTGACCCCTAATGGGAAAAGCAGAAAGTAGAAAGGAAGGAATACCTTGGTGGACCACTCTCAGATATCCCATGGAACTGTGCTCTTAAGTAGGTCCACTCATTATTAAACATTGCCATTCTCTCTTTCACTTTAAAGTAGTGCACAGAGCTCATATATGCAAAGTTAAAATAACCCAAATGTTTCCTGGTACTAACTCTTTGTGCAATAGTTGTTAGTGCATGAGGGTACTTTAATTCACATGTTCTGGACTGGTTCAGAGTGTTACCGATGATCAATATTTAACATCGTTTCGGCGGTTCTTCAGCACACATTAGAGCCAGAACCTCTTGTGGCATTATTTGGAGTTGTTCCAGAGGAGTCATGGTTGTCAGCATCAAAATCCTTGCCTTCTCTTCTTTGTTAGCATGTAGGGCCATCCTACTAAACTGCAAAGATCCCCTCTTACCCACAAATATTTAATGGAAAATTATGTACTGTCTCTACTTCAAAAAATTACATAAGAATTCATTAGAAAATTCATCAGAAAAACACTTATTTAAGATGCTGTGCCCTGTTTTTGAATATGTTAATAAATTAAAATAATGCCCTTTTATTGATTGATTTTTTTTATTATAAATGTTTTATTTATTTATTTATTTATTTATTTATTTATTTATTTATTTATTTATTATAAACACCTGTAATTTCTATCTATGATCTCTACTCCAAAGATTTGTTGGTGAGGGTTGGGGGTTTGTTCAATGTGTTTATATATTGAAAAATTTAAAAAATATTAATATAAATTTTTTATCTGACAAATTTTCTGTCTATGTAACAAAGTGTGTACAAAGTGGGTGTTTACAACACATTAAAGAGGCTTGTGGCTTTTTTTCTGTTCTTGTAAAACCCTCCCCAATGACTTCTTTACATTAGGCTTACTAGTTTAGATTTACATGATTTTATTTAAATTTTATCCTTTATATGGGACACTATATGTGCATAACTTATTGTGACAACTAGCATTTTCTTACTAATTTTATAAAATAATGCAAATGTGAGATATACACAAAAGATGAGAAAACACATTTCAGGTTTGCAATGTACATTTTATTGTGATTGTTTTCACTTCCATTTTTTGATCATGGTTACTTTGTTCATGTTCTTTCTTTCTCTATTATTGCTTTATTTTTTTATTTATCTATTCAAGAAAGTGGGAGAGCTTCATATATACCTCTGGATACTTGAGCCGTGAAGAGTGGTCACGTTCAGTATATGCAGCTAATCCCTGTGGTTTATTTCCACAGATAAGAGGACTCCCTGAATCGCCCCGCAGAAAGAGAAAGATATTAGCAAAAACTATATTACAAGGACACAATCTAAAATTTATAATAAACAGATTTTCAGGAGTTTATAGTAAGTTTATTTGCTGACATACCATAATATTAAATAGATCTATAAATAGAAAAATATAAAATGAGTTGCTGTTTAATAAAAACAAATTTGCTGGAAATAATTATGTGCTAAAAGAGGAATAAAAACAGCTTATGCTGTGCGTTTAATAGAAGATAATAAATAATAACTTTTAGGTTGTAATTACACACCATGCTGTCAATTATTATTATTTTCCTTTAACAGCACCTCCCATCATTTTTTAACTTTTCTTGTCCAACTTTGCAGCAACTTTTTATTTAGAGATATGCTGTAATACCTTACAAAAAGCACCTCTTCCATCAGTAGTACAGATCATGCTGTCTGTGTCAAAGTCATCTTTCCAATGCTTCTTGCTCTCAGAGTTATCTTGTATGGTGAGATTAATCTCTCGTAGGACTTTGATGTTCTGTTCTGTTCTTTCCTGCCCCAGCCAGCTATTGAACATATCATATTGACTGGAAGGTTCTCATTCTTCTTAGGACGTTCAATGACTTGCACACTGTCTTTCAGATTGGCTTTGGACTTCAGCTGTAACAGATTGTTTAAATATTGTTTGTACTAAATGACCAGATGTAAATGTTTTGAAAGCAGAAAAAAGTATCTTCAGTAGCATGATATAATTTGGAGGTTTGCTCTTACAAAAGTCATACTTGATTCATTTCTGCGCTGTGATTCTATGCTGTTGGGGCTCCTTTTGACTGATGTTGTGAGCTCCCAGTACCACTTCCAGTTTGACCTTTCCAGAGCATTCAGTGTGACTAGTTTCACAGAATATACATATGTTGAAAGATACTACAATGCTTCTCTATGATAATGTGAGCAGGGCAAAATGCTGGCAGTTACAATGTCATAATGTTTTTCTACATTTACTTGTTATATTAATAGGACTACACATTCAAAATTCTAGCGTAAAACTGTCTATAAATTTATACAAAACCCCAAAACACACATACTTTGCACAGTGGGCCGTAGTCAGCACATAATTTTTTTTTTATAAGCATGCCACCACACACATGCATTTTGTTAATCTGAACAGACATCATATAGGGTTGGGAGTGTGGGATCACTTCCATTCTTCCAGTATACCACTCCTCCATTGTCCCTGAGAAAACAAATAATGGGACATAATCTTGAGATTAAAAACCTTGTACTCTTTCAATTACAGGTTTAAACCATTAAAGCAACAATTACTTTTTTAATATGTAATGCAGAATACATTACCGCACAGATGGAGGACAGAAAGTACAAGGAGAGAGATGCTGAAGACATGTCTGTAGTACACCACACTGACAGAGCTGTGAACGGGATTGCTCTCTGTTACATTACGAACCTCCTAAGGGCATTGAAATCTTCCACACTTTACTCCTAACCAACAAACATTTTCATGGTGTTTTTTTGATTTTTATGATGTCAAAAAATGAACATTTTGCTAATTCTGCAAGGCGTATGTAAATGTATGAGCTCAAATTTGTACAAAACACAATAAAGGCTTGTGGCATTTTTCCTGTTATGGTCAAACACACCACAATGATATATTTGCATCTTTCTTGAAACTAGATTAGATTTACCAATATTTTAATTCAATTTAAAAACTTTATGTGTAGCATTTTTTGTTCATAACTTATTGTGACAACTAGCATTTTGATTTCTTACTGATATCGAAAAATGATGCAAATGTGAGATGTAAAGAAGAAAGATGGGAAAACACATTTCATATTCAAAATGTTTATTTTATTGTGATCGCTTTTACTTTCATATTTTGATCATGGATGCTTCCATTGTGTTAATTCTCTCTAGTGTATTATTTCTTTAATCCATGGAAGAAAGTAGGAGAGCTTGATATATACCTCTGGATACTGAAGGTTCAAGCAGTTGCCAGGTAGGTATATGCAGCTAATCCTTGTGGTTTCATTTCCACAGAGATATAAAGGACTCCCTGGATCACCCTGTAGAGAGAGCAAAGATATTAGTAACAACTAATTAACAGGAAACGAAAAACAATATAAAATAATAATAATTTCATGTTTGGGGACTGGTTATAGCTGTTGCACAGTAAAATAATAAGTTGATTTGCTGACATACCACAATATTAAATAAAACTATAAATAGAAAAATGTAAGTGAGTTGCTGATTAATAAAAACAGATTTGTTAAAAAAATAATTCTGTGCTCAAAGAGGAATAAAACAGCTTGGGCTGTGTGGTTATTAGAAGATAATAAATAATAACGTTTAGGGTGTAATGACACATTACATGACACTGTTAGTTATTATTATTTCCTTTAACAGCACCGCCCTTATTTTTTTTTCATTTTAGGCTAAAGTTTTATTTAGAGATTGACTGTAATACCTGACAAAAAGCATCTCTTCCATCAGGGGCAGTACAGATCATGCTGTCTGTGTCAAAATAATGTTGCCAAAGCTTCTTGCACTCAGAGATATCTTGTACTTTGAGCTTCACCTCTCGTAGGACACTTGATGCAGCGCTGTTCTGTTTTGTCATGCCCCAACCAGCTATTGAACATATTTGATTGGCTGAAAGGTTCTCATTCTTCTTAGGAAGATCAATGACTTGCACACCGTTTTTCAGCTTGGCTTTGGACTTCAGCTGTAACAGATTGTTTAAATAGTGTTTGAGGTCAGAGCTGGTTTGTACTAAATGACCAGAAGTAAATGTTTTGAAAGCAGAAAAAAGTACCTTCAGTAGCATGATATCATTTGTACGTTCATTGCTCTTGTAACAGGGATGCTTGATGTACTTCTCCACTGTGATTCTCTGCTGTTGGGGCTCCTTTTGACTGATGTTGTGAGCTCCTAGTACCACTTCCAGCTTGTTCTTTCCAGAGTATTCAATATTACTAGTTTCACAAAATATGCATCACATACATGTTCATAGATACTAAAACACAAGCTTCTGCATGATAATGTGAGCAGTGGAATGCTGTAGTAACATTGTAATACATTTTTTCTATATTTACTTACTATATTATCTGAGTACACACTCAAAATATTAGCAAAAAGCTGTCTTTAAAATTGTAGAAAACCCGAAAACTACATACTCTACACAGTGAGCTGTAGTCAGCACATAATTTTTTTTGATAAGCATGCCACCACACATGTGCATTTTGTTAATCTGAACAGAAACCATATAGGGTCGGGAGTGTGCTTTCACTTCCCTTCCTCCAATAATACCACTCTCCATTGTCCCTGAGAAAACAAAAAATGGAACATAGTCATGAGATTAAGAAACTTGCAATGTTTCAATACCAGGCAACTATAACGTTTATTAATATGTAATAGAGAATACATTACCACATAGCTGGAGGACAGACAGTACAAGGATAGAGATGCTGAAGATCATGTCTGTAGTACACCACACTGACTGTGATGTGTGACAGGATTGTTCTCTGTTTCATTTCAAACCTCTGATAAGCCGCCCTCCACCCCCCACCCCGCCACACACATACACATCACACAAAAGAATCTTTTGTGTGGTTTGAGGAAGTAGAAATTATTCCATAAGAAAGTAGAGGTAAGTGGAAAAAAATGGTGAAGACAGTTACAGATGAGATGCATATTTAGCTTGAAGCATTTCTTTTAGATTTATTTATTTTATTTATTGCTTTGAAAATATAGTAATGTACAGTGAAATTCAGATTAGCTGGCACCTCTACAATATTTGACCAAGCTGGCATATTTACAACAAATATTATGCTAAATTATTATGCAGTCAACACATAATCATGTCGAATAAGAAAACCACCACACTTGTGTTTATTGTTTATTTGAACAGACACCATATAGGGTCGGGAGTGTGGTTTCACTTCATTTCCTCCAATAATACCACTCTCCAAAGCCCCTGAGAAAACAAAACATATGCAGATGGTATTATATAACAATATCCAATAACAATAAAATAACTAATGTGTTAACAACTGAATTTACATTTGCTATTGTTTTGTATAAATATTTTTTTTCATTCAGTACTTCACTTCAAAAGCAACATAAGCTATTAACATGCTTTCCAAAAAAACAAAATAATAAATATTTACACCAGTCATCCCGTTCAAAGGTTCTACACCACTCTTGGTCTTAGTACTATATATCATGCTGTTTTCTTTAGCATCAGTGAATATTTGCACCTTTTGTAATAGTTGTGTCTGAGTGCATCAATTGTCCTCAGTGTGAAAAATACATTATAAATTCATATACTCCTGTTGGAAAGGGGCCATTTATGCAAAAGATACTAGAAAAGAAAATAATGAATAGCAGTGGGCAGATTAATTGCTTAGGATGAACAAGAGACTGAAGGAGAACCATCACAGAATATAAAAATAGATATTGATCATTCAGGTAACACACAGGATTAGATTGTTAACTGTTTAACTGGTTTACAATGCATGCACAATGTTTAAAATGTTGCACAATGCATGCACAAGCAAACACATACACAAAGGGACCTTTTTGTGGGCTTTGAGGTGGCAGAAATGACAAAATGAAAGTAGAGATGAGTGGAAAAAGTGTGGTTTGTGAAGTAAAACCACTAAAGAGCAGAAAGAAGAGCTGAAAGACTTCTTGTGTTTATTCGTGTGCGATTGTCAGAGTAAACCTGCAGAATAAGATTCAGTTAAGGTGTGTTTACATACATTTTATGCACCTTCTTTCCAGTTAAACATTTACATGTTTAAATAATGAAAATGTACAAAGCTGATGAAGACACGCAGCCTGTTTTTTTCTTCAAGATTAATTCATAAACACCCAGAAACTCGTTCTGTATTCACTTTTCACAAGCCACATAATACTTGCTGATACCATTAAAAAATATATATAAATCTGCATATTTGCTATATTAGCAATCATATTTTTGTAACTAAAGTTCACATAAATATAGAAACATAAATACAGCAACCTTACCATTGCAGCACTGTTCCTCATTACTTTCTCAAAAATTCATTTAAATGTCTCCATCAGTAAACAATGGATATCAAAATAGACTTCATTTATTTCTAATTAGAATGTGTCTGGAATATAACTAGAATGAATTTCCTGGTTACACAATTGCACTTTTTTGATCATATAGTTCACAGTCTTAGAAAGGAAATAGTTTTTAATCACAATTTATTAGGGCTATTATTTTGTCATGAGGACCAGTTAATCAAAAGCATCCCAAATGAGGGGCCAGAGAGATATGGCTTGCACTATGAGTGATGACACAATTGCACCATTTTCCTACATTTTAACATGCTTGTGTTGTATTCTGAAACTGCATAACAAACCTCAGTGCATTGTACAACAGGCTTTTTCTTCAAAACATATTCAAAATGTCATATTTTGAAAGGCTTTTTTCTGCATTCAAATGGATAAATTAGAGAGCTATATTGCACCTATTTAGAATTTAACTCATTTAACTGAGACTGAAGTGCAAATTAAAAAGTTTGCAGTGTTTTTCCATGGTATTTTTTGTCATAACAGTAGTAGTATGTTTAGTTTGGGGGGGCATAGAAGCCTTTATTATCGCACATAAACATTACAGCACAGTGGAATTCTTTTATTCACATATCCCCACTTAGGAGGTTGGGGTCGGAGCGCAGGGGCAGCTATGATACAGTGCCCCTGGATCAGGGAGGGTTGAGGGTGACAACAGTGACAACCCAGAGCCTTAACCACTACAGCACTACAGCAGCCATTTCAATAATTTGCAAACATTTCGGGAAAAATGGTGTATATGTTGTCTGTGCAATACACATACAGTGGTGCAGGTGCAGGCTGTGAGGGATGTGTGATTACTCGTTTTATAAACTAACTGTTATGTTTAAAAAATAATAATAATAATTAAAAAACGGAAGGACAAAATGAACAGACGGAATTATACTAACAAAAGTCATTGTCCTGTCAGTCATCGAGTCTCACAGGAGAGGCTGCTCGCGCCACTCGCCTTACGTCACATGACTCCTGCTCTGTGCTGCGACTGCAGCTCATGCTGAATGGAACACACACGCTAGGGTTGTCACCGACAGAAATACAGAAAAATAAGGGACGCCTGCCGCAGCGGTGCCACACCCCTCGGGGCCACTATGACCACAGTCCCGATGGCGTGCCAGTGGTGGTATATCATAACTTAAAACATGTATTCATATCCCTCTCTTTGTGTGTGTGTGTTTGTGTGTGTGTCTCAGCACTACACTGTCCATCTGTGTATACTCAAATAATAAATAACATTTAAATGAGGTTCAACAATGAGCCATAAGATTGACCGCACACTCCTCTTGATATAAGTACACATACTCTACAATCTATATTAATTAAAACTTTTGTAAAGGGTACCAAATGAAGGTGTCTTTTTCTTGTAAGAATTTGAACATCATTGGCACCAACAAGTCCAATATGGAATATTTTGTGTACTAAAAAAGATCCAACGGTACCTTCATTTTGCTTATTGTTAATAATGTTGCACATATTAAGATCAATAAATGTCTTAAAATATGGCTCTCATGCATTAAGCTGTTGTAGTAGGTAGCATTAACACATGACAGCTCACAACACTTTAGTTAGATTCTAAACTCTGCTTACTGTGTCTTTAGCTTTATATAGTATTTTAGTATGTAAATAAATAATTGGCTTCCTGCAGGTTAGAGACACACTGAAAAGGAGCTGTTAGTTGTATGACATGAACTAGGTCTTGTCTACGATGTCTTGGCTACATTGTAAATAGAAAAGATAATATATAACACCATTTCTATATCCATGTAACAACCCTTTGTAATACTGCAAAGAGTTTTATATATATATATATATATATATATATATATATATATATATATATATATATATATATATATATATATATATATAAAACAGTGTTGTTTTTCACTATTCTATTCTGTCATTTGATAATCATTCTACAGAAGATATGGACAGCTGATGATCTGACATTGGTGGTTGAGCGTTAAGAAAAATTAAGGTAAGGTAAGGTAAGATGCTTTATTGTCATTGTATACAATAAAATAAATAACTTGTGTCAACTGTACAGCAATGAGTACATATAGACAGAAAACTAACACATATTTAACTTATATGTGCTACCTGAGTTCCCGAGACCTCAGAAAAATTCATAAATAAGACAAACGTTTCAAACATTGAAAAATGTTTCAAATGTTTTTGAAATTTTGAATTACAATGAATGAGATACTGGTTTGATATGTCATTCTAATGCCTAAGGTCAAAGAGAATATTACACCTACACCTACTTTCTCCAACCCAATACCATTTACCATAACTGGTCACTCTTTCACCCACATTAAACACACACACTTTCAGTGTTTTCAGAATCTTTCCTAATGACGTAGGTCATAAAGTCAAAAGTATGCCTATAAACTTATTATTGTTTTTCTTTGAAAATAATCATTGTGGTCGATGTAATCGATGTGGTCAGTACATTGCCATAAATGCCTGATGTATCGAATATGATACAAACTAATATGTGCAAGTGGTTATAAAACAAATAATATTTTGCTTAAAAATTCATCTCTATAATAAATAGTTTATTCCCTACAATTATGAAGTGAAGCGTGTGTTAGGGTTGCCACCCGTCCCGTGAAATACGGAATCGTCCCGTATTTACAGGCAAAATGAAAATCCCGTATCAAATCAATACGGGACGCGATTTGTCCCGTATTTTACGTAGGTCCACATTGTACAGCATCCCATGCAAATCACCCCACCCGCATTGTGTGGAGACGCGTCCTATTCTGCCCTGATTGGATAATACTCGTTGCCATCGTTGGTTTGATTGGTTTGTTTTAGAGTTACGGGCCGCGAATCACGGCCAATCAGAGTCAGAAGGGGGCCGGACCCTGCCTCGCCGGTTCTTTTGACAGAGTTTGAAAGACAAACAGCTTCTCAGCGCTGCACGGAGTGACAAGAAGTACACTTATAAAAGAAAGTAGGCCTGACGTGATCCAATACTGCACACTACTACATCTGGTCCTCTGATATTCACTGATACACTGATATACATCCACTGATATTATGTTCATGATGTTCATGTAAGATCTTTTGCAAGTTATAATTACTAAGTTATGGAATAACTTAATAAAATATGGTTCACATCTCACAAGTTCCTCCAAAAGCTTTTTTTTGTGTTCTCAGTCACACTTTGTTTATGAATACATGTTTTAAGTTATGATATACCACCACTGGCACGCCATCGGGACTGTGGTCATAGTGGCCCCGAGGGGTGTGGCACCGCTGCGGCAGGCGTCCCTTATTTTTCTGTATTTCTGTCGGTGACAACCCTAGCGTGTGTGTTCCATTCAGCATGAGCTGCAGTCGCAGCACAGAGCAGGAGTCATGTGACGTAAGGCGAGTGGCGCGAGCAGCCTCTCCTGTGAGACTCGATGACTGACAGGACAATGACTTTTGTTAGTATAATTCCGTCTGTTCATTTTGTCCTTCCGTTTTTTAATTATTATTATTATTTTTTAAACATAACAGTTAGTTTATAAAACGAGTAATCACACATCCCTCACAGCCTGCACCTGCACCACTGTATGTGTATTGCACAGACAACATATACACCATTTTTCCCGAAATGTTTGCAAATTATTGAAATGGCTGCTGTAGTGCTGTAGTGGTTAAGGCTCTGGGTTGTCACTGTTGTCACCCTCAACCCTCCCTGATCCAGGGGCACTGTATCATAGCTGCCCCTGCGCTCCGACCCCAACCTCCTAAGTGGGGATATGTGAATAAAAGAATTCCACTGTGCTGTAATGTTTATGTGCGATAATAAAGGCTTCTATGCCCCCCCAAACTAAACATACTACTACTGTTATGACAAAAAATACCATGGAAAAACACTGCAAACTTTTTAATTTGCACTTCAGTCTCAGTTAAATGAGTTAAATTCTAAATAGGTGCAATATAGCTCTCTAATTTATCCATTTGAATGCAGAAAAAAGCCTTTCAAAATATGACATTTTGAATATGTTTTGAAGAAAAAGCCTGTTGTACAATGCACTGAGGTTTGTTATGCAGTTTCAGAATACAACACAAGCATGTTAAAATGTAGGAAAATGGTGCAATTGTGTCATCACTCATAGTGCAAGCCATATCTCTCTGGCCCCTCATTTGGGATGCTTTTGATTAACTGGTCCTCATGACAAAATAATAGCCCTAATAAATTGTGATTAAAAACTATTTCCTTTCTAAGACTGTGAACTATATGATCAAAAAAGTGCAATTGTGTAACCAGGAAATTCATTCTAGTTATATTCCAGACACATTCTAATTAGAAATAAATGAAGTCTATTTTGATATCCATTGTTTACTGATGGAGACATTTAAATGAATTTTTGAGAAAGTAATGAGGAACAGTGCTGCAATGGTAAGGTTGCTGTATTTATGTTTCTATATTTATGTGAACTTTAGTTACAAAAATATGATTGCTAATATAGCAAATATGCAGATTTATATATATTTTTTAATGGTATCAGCAAGTATTATGTGGCTTGTGAAAAGTGAATACAGAACGAGTTTCTGGGTGTTTATGAATTAATCTTGAAGAAAAAAACAGGCTGCGTGTCTTCATCAGCTTTGTACATTTTCATTATTTAAACATGTAAATGTTTAACTGGAAAGAAGGTGCATAAAATGTATGTAAACACACCTTAACTGAATCTTATTCTGCAGGTTTACTCTGACAATCGCACACGAATAAACACAAGAAGTCTTTCAGCTCTTCTTTCTGCTCTTTAGTGGTTTTACTTCACAAACCACACTTTTTCCACTCATCTCTACTTTCATTTTGTCATTTCTGCCACCTCAAAGCCCACAAAAAGGTCCCTTTGTGTATGTGTTTGCTTGTGCATGCATTGTGCAACATTTTAAACATTGTGCATGCATTGTAAACCAGTTAAACAGTTAACAATCTTAATCCTGTGTGTTACCTGAATGATCAATATCTATTTTTATATTCTGTGATGGTTCTCCTTCAGTCTCTTGTTCATCCTAAGCAATTAATCTGCCCACTGCTATTCATTATTTTCTTTTCTAGTATCTTTTGCATAAATGGCCCCTTTCCAACAGGAGTATATGAATTTATAATGTATTTTTCACACTGAGGACAATTGATGCACTCAGACACAACTATTACAAAAGGTGCAAATATTCACTGATGCTAAAGAAAACAGCATGATATATAGTACTAAGACCAAGAGTGGTGTAGAACCTTTGAACGGGATGACTGGTGTAAATATTTATTATTTTGTTTTTTTGGAAAGCATGTTAATAGCTTATGTTGCTTTTGAAGTGAAGTACTGAATGAAAAAAAAATATTTATACAAAACAATAGCAAATGTAAATTCAGTTGTTAACACATTAGTTATTTTATTGTTATTGGATATTGTTATATAATACCATCTGCATATGTTTTGTTTTCTCAGGGGCTTTGGAGAGTGGTATTATTGGAGGAAATGAAGTGAAACCACACTCCCGACCCTATATGGTGTCTGTTCAAATAAACAATAAACACAAGTGTGGTGGTTTTCTTATTCGACATGATTATGTGTTGACTGCATAATAATTTAGCATAATATTTGTTGTAAATATGCCAGCTTGGTCAAATATTGTAGAGGTGCCAGCTAATCTGAATTTCACTGTACATTACTATATTTTCAAAGCAATAAAATAAAATAAATAAATCTAAAAGAAATGCTTCAAGCTAAATATGCATCTCATCGGTAACTGTCTTCACCATTTTTTTCCACTTACCTCTACTTTCTTATGGAATAATTTCTACTTCCTCAAACCACACAAAAGATTCTTTTGTGTGATGTGTATGTGTGTGTGGCGGGGTGGGGGGTGGAGGGCGGCTTATCAGAGGTTTGAAATGTAACAGAGAACAATCCTGTCACACATCTCTGTCAGTGTGGTGTACTACAGACATGTTCTTCAGCATCTCTATCCTTGTACTTTCTGTCCTCCATCTATGTGGTAATGTATTCTGTATTACATATTAATAAATGTTATAGTTGCCTGGTATTGAAACATTGCAAGTTTCTTAATCTCATGACTATGTTCCATTTTTTGTTTTCTCAGGGACAATGGAGAGTGGTATTATTGGAGGAAGGGAAGTGAAAGCACACTCCCGACCCTATATGGTTTCTGTTCAGATTAACAAAATGCACATGTGTGGTGGCATGCTTATCAAAAAAAATTATGTGCTGACTACAGCTCACTGTGTAGAGTATGTAGTTTTCGGGTTTTCTACAATTTTAAAGACAGCTTTTTGCTAATATTTTGAGTGTGTACTCAGATAATATAGTAAGTAAATATAGAAAAAATGTATTACAATGTTACTACAGCATTCCACTGCTCACATTATCATGCAGAAGCTTGTGTTTTAGTATCTATGAACATGTATGTGATGCATATTTTGTGAAACTAGTAATATTGAATACTCTGGAAAGAACAAGCTGGAAGTGGTACTAGGAGCTCACAACATCAGTCAAAAGGAGCCCCAACAGCAGAGAATCACAGTGGAGAAGTACATCAAGCATCCCTGTTACAAGAGCAATGAACGTCCAAATGATATCATGCTACTGAAGGTACTTTTTTCTGCTTTCAAAACATTTACTTCTGGTCATTTAGTACAAACCAGCTCTGACCTCAAACACTATTTAAACAATCTGTTACAGCTGAAGTCCAAAGCCAAGCTGAAAAACGGTGTGCAAGTCATTGATCTTCCTAAGAAGAATGAGAACCTTTCAGCCAATCAAATATGTTCAATAGCTGGTTGGGGCATGACAAAACAGAACAGCGCTGCATCAAGTGTCCTACGAGAGGTGAAGCTCAAAGTACAAGATATCTCTGAGTGCAAGAAGCTTTGGCAACATTATTTTGACACAGACAGCATGATCTGTACTGCCCCTGATGGAAAAGATGCTTTTTGTCAGGTATTACAGTCAATCTCTAAATAAAACTTTAGCCTAAAATGAAAAAAAAAAAAAAAAAAAAGGACGGTGCTGTTAAAGGAAATTAATAATAACTAACAGTGTCATGTAATGTGTCATTACACCCTAAACGTTATTATTTATTATCTTCTAATAACCACACAGCCCAAGCTGTTTTATTCCTCTTTGAGCACATAATTATTTTTTTAACAAATCTGTTTTTATTAATCAGAAACTCACTTTACATTTTTCTATTTATAGTTTTATTTAATATTGTGGTATGTCAGCAAATCAACTTATTATTTTACTGTGCAACAGCTATAACCAGTCCCAAAAATGAAATTATTATTAATTTTATATTGTTTTCTTGTTAATTAGTTGTTACTAATAGCTTGCTCTCTCTGCAGGGTGATTCAGGGAGTCCTCTTATCTGTGGAAATGAACCACAAGGATTAGCTGCATATACCTACCCTGGCAACTGCTTAGACGTTCAGTATCCAGAGGTATATATCAAGCTCTCCTACTTTCTTCCATGGATTAAAGAAATAATACACTAGAGAGAGAATTAACACAATGGAAGTATCCACGATCAATATATGGAAGTAAAAGCAATCACAATAAAATAAACATTTTAAATATGAAATGTGTTTTCCCATTTTTCTTCTTTACATCTCACATTTGCATCATTTTACGATATCAGTAAGAAAATCTAAATGCTATTTGTCACAATAAGTTATGAACAAATAATTCTACACATAAAGTTTTAAATTGAATTAAACTAATGTAAATCTAATCTAGTTTCAAGAAAGATGCAAATATATCATTGTGGTGTGTTTGACCATAACAGGAAAAAAGCCACATGCCTTTGTTGTGTTTTGTACAAACTTGAGGTCATACATTTACATACACCTTGCAGAATTAGCAAAATTGTCATTTTTTGACATCATAAAACATCATAAAACATCATAAAAAATATAAAACATCATAAAAATCATAAAAATTCTATTTAGATTTTTATTTAGTTCTGCGATTGTATTTCACATATTTAATTATTTTCTGATCAATATCTATTTTTATGTTCTGTGATGGTTCTTCATGAGTCTCTTGTTCATCCTAAGCAGTTAATCTGCCCAATGCTATTTATTATTTTCTTTTCTAGTACCGTCTGCATAATTGGCCCCTTTAGCTTATGTTGCTGTGAAGTAATAAATGGAAAAAACATATTTAAACAAAATTATAGTAGTGTTAAGAATCAAGCACATTAACCTTTGAACTGGTTCATTTGTGAAAATTCAGTTGTGTACATTTGTGTGTGTGTATTTTTGTTGGTGGGGGTAGGGGCAGGGGTGGGTTTTTGTTGTTTGGGTGGGTGGGTTGATGTACTACTGTGTATTTGTGCACCAAGTGTGGAAGATTTCAACGCCCTTAGGAGGTTCGTAATGTAACAGAGAGCAATCCCGTCACACAGCTCTGTCAGTGTGGTGTACTACAGACATGTTCTTCAACATCTCTCTCCTTGTACTTTCTGTTCTCCACCTGTGCGGTAATGTATTCTGCATTACATATTTAAAAAGTAATTGTTGCTTTTTAATGGTTTAAACCTGTAATTGAAAGAGTACAAGGTTTTTAATGTCACGAATATATCCCATTATTTGTTTTCTCAGGGACAATGGAGAGTGGTATAATTGGAAGAATGGAAGTGATTCTACACTCCCGACCCTATATGATGTCTGTTCAGATTAACAAAATGCACGTGTGTGGTGGCATGCTTATCAAAACAAAAATATGTGCTGACTACAGCCCACTGTGCAAATTATGTTGTTTTGGGGTTTTGTATCATTTTAAAGACAGTTTTACACTAGAATTTTGAATGTGTAGTCCTATAATATAATAAGTAAACGTAGAAAAAATGTATGACACTGTAACTGCAGCATTTGCCCTGCTCACATTATCATAGAGAAGCATTGTAGTATCTTTCAACATATGTGATGCATATTCTGTTAAACTAGTCACACTGAATGCTCTGGAAAGGTCAAGCTGGAAGTGGAATTAGGAGCTCACAACATCAGTCGAAAGGAGCCCCAACAGCAAAGGATCACAGTGTAGAAATAAATCAAGCATCCCTGTTACAAGAGCAATGAACTTCCAAATGATATCATGCTACTGAAGGTACTTTTTTTCTGCTTTCAAAACATTTACTTCTGGTCATTTAGTACAAACCAGCTCGACCTCAAACACTATTTAAACAATCTGTTACAGCTGAAGTCCAAAGCCAAGCTGAAAAACGGTGTGCAAGTCATTGAATTTCCTGAGAAGAACGAGAACCTTCCAGCCAATATGATATGTTCAATAGCTGGCTGGGGCAGGAAAGATCAGAACAGAACATCAAAAGTCCTACGTGAGGTTAATCTCACCATGCAAGATAACTCTGAGTGCAAGAAGCATTGGAAAGATGACTTTGACACAAACAGTATGATCTGTACTACTGATGGAAGAGGTGCTTTATGTAAGGTATTACAGTAAATCTCTAAATAAAAAAGTTGCTGCAAATGTTGGACAAGAAAAGTTAAAAAATGATGGGAGGTGCTGTTAAAGGAAAATAATAAAATTGACAGAATGATGTGTAATTACAACCTAAAAATTATTATTTATTATCTTCTATTAAACGCACAGCCTAAGCTGTTTTATTCCTCTTCTAGCACACAATTTTTTTTCCAGCAAATTTGTTTTTATTAAACAGCAACTCATTTTATATTTTTCTATTTATAGATCTATTTAATATTATGGTATGTCAGCAAAGAAACTTACTATAAACTCCTGAAAATCTGTTTATTATAAATTTTATATTGTGTCCTCTTTCTGCAGGGTGATACAGGGAGTCCTCTTATCTGTGGAAATAAACCACAAAGATTAGCTACATATACAGAACGTGACCACTCTTCACGCCTCAAGTATCCAGAGGTATATATGAAGCTCTCCCACTTTCCTGAATAGATAAATAAAAAAAAGCAATAATAGAGAAAGAAAGAACATGAACAAAGTAACCATGATCAAAAAATGGAAGTGAAAACAATCACAATAAAATGTACATTGCAAACCTGAAATGTGTTTTCTCATCTTTTGTGCATATCTCACATTTGCATTATTTTATAAAATTAGCAAGAAAATGCTAGTTGTCACAATAGGTTATGCACATATAGTGCCCAATATAAAGGATAAAATTTAAATAAAATAATGTAAATCTAAACTAGTAAGCCAAATGTAAAGAAGTCATTGGGGTGGGTTTGACAAGAACAGAAAAAAGCCACAAGCCTCTTTAATGTGTTGTAAACACACACTTTGTACACACTTTGTTACATAGACAGAAAATTTGTCGGATAAAAAATTTATATTAATATTTTTATTGAAATGTTTCAATATATAATCACATTAAACAAACCCCCAGCCCTCACCAACAAATCTTTGGAGAAGAGATCATAGATAGAAATAACAGGTGTTTATAAAATATAAATAAATAAATAAATAAATAAATAAATAAATAAATAAATAAATAAATAAATAAATTTTAAAAATCAATCAATAAAAGGGCATTATTTAAATTGATTAACATATTCAAAAACAGGGCACAGCATCTTAAATAAGTGTTTTTCTGATGAATTTTCTGATGAATTCTTATGTAATTTTTTGAAGTAGAGACGGTACATAATTTTCCATTAAATATTTGTGGGTAAGAGGGGATCTTTGCAGTTTAGTAGGATTGCCCTACATGCTAACAAAGAAGAGAAGGCAAGGATTTTGATGCTGACAACCATGACTCCTCTGGAACAACTCCAAATAATGCCACAAGAGGTTCTGGCTCTAATGTGTGCTGAAGAACCGCCTAAACAGTGTTAAATATCGATCATCGGTAACACTCTAAACCAGTCCAGAACATGTGAATTAAAGTACCCTCATGCACTAACATCTATTGCACAAAGAGCTAGTACCAGGAAACTTTTGGGCTAATTTAACTTTGCATATATGAGCTCTGTGCACTACTTTAAAGTGAAAGAGAGAATGGCAATGTTTAATAGATTATGAGTGGACCTACTTAAGAACACGATTCCATGGGATATCTGAGAGTGGTCCACCAAGGTATTCCTTCCTTTCTACTTTCTGCTTTTCCCATTAGGGGTCACCACAGCAAATCATCTGTTTCTACTCTCTCACCAGTTAGCTTCATGTCCTCATTTAACACATCCATCTCCTCTTCGGCCTTCCACTTTACCTGCCAATGTGAACTGTACTCCTGATGTTCTCAATCAAAATCGTGTCCATCCTCATAACTCCTAAAGAGAACCTTAACATCCTCATCTCTGCTACCTCCATCTCTGCCTCGTGTCTTTCCCTCACTGCTAAAGTTTCTAACCCATACAACATAGCTTGTCTCCCTACTGTCTTGTAGACCTTTCCTTTGATTCTTGCTGACACTCGTCTGTCACACAACACTCCTGACTCTGTTCTCCACCCAATCCAACCTGCCTGCACTAGCCTCTTCACCTCTTTCCCAAACTCCCCGTTTTGCTGAACGGTTGACCCCAAATACTTAAACTCTTGCTCCTTCTTGACCTCAGACCCTGTAACCTTATTGTTCAATTTCCCTCCCTTTCATTCATACTCATGTATTCTGTCTTACTATGACTGACTTTCATTCCTCTCCTTTACAGAGCAGATCCCCACCTGCTCTATACTCTCACTACAGATTACAATGTCTTCGGCAAACATCATTGTCCACAGAGATTCTTGCCTGACTTCATCTGTCAACCTGTCCATGAAGCCATACTGCTGCTCACATGTACCCACTCCATTTCTTAGCCTAGATTCCACTACTCCTTCCCATAGCTTCAATGTGTGGCTCATCAACTTTATACCTCTGTACTTGCTACAACTATGCTCATCACCCTTGTTCCTAACGATCGGCACTAGAACATTTCTCTATTCTGCAGGCATCTACTCACTCTCTAAAAACTTCCCACTTCTATTTAGCTAGCCTCTTCCTCCGAATGCTGTCCTCTACTTTCTTGTTCCACCACCATGTTTCCTTATCTTCTTATCTCCTTCCAGATGACACTAGTCCAATTTTCATCGACACCTTGTAGGTCATCAATGCTGGTGTCGGTCAGTCATATATATATATATATATATATATATATATATATATATATATATATATATATATATATATATATATATATATATATATATACATGTATATATATATACATGTATATATATATACATGTATATATATATATATGTATATATATATATATATATATATATACAGTACAGACCAAAAGTTTGGACACACCTTCTCATTCAAAGAGTTTTCTTTATTTTCATGATTATGAAAATTGTAGATTCACACTGAAGGCATCAAAACTATGAATTAACACATGTGGAATTATATACATAACAAAAAAGTGTGAAACAACTGAAAATATGTCATATTCTAGGTTCTTCAAAGTAGCCACCTTTTGCTTTGATTACTGCTTTGCACACTCTTGGCATTCTCTTCATGAGCTTCAAGAAGGTAGTCACTTTTCACTTCACAGGTGTGCCCTCTCAGGTTTAATAAGTGGGATTTCTTGCCTTATAAATGGGGTTGGGACCATCAGTTGCGTTGTGGAGAAGTCAAATGGATACACAGCTGATTGTCCTACTGAATAGACTGTTAGAATTTGTATTATTCCAAGAAAAAAGCAGCTAAGTAAAGAAAAATGAGTGGCCATCATTACTTTAACACAAAGCACTTAAAGATCTGGAACAAATTACCGGGCTAGTGCAGGGCTATTCAATTGGCGGCCCGGCACTATACACTCTCACCCAGATGAAGATGGCTTCCCTTTTGATAAATTTCCCTTTTAAATTTTTTAAAAAAACTTATTGTTTTGTGAATTTATATATTTCTATTGATATCAAATTATAAATAATATATTTGGTACAGAAAATGCAAAACTAGCTTATCTGAGATATAGCAAGATTTAGTGGCAGTGAACATATTTATTTCAAGTAATTACTTGTTGATTACTCAAAAATTTCTGAAGAATACAAAAATAAATGATACAGTTTTCTCTAAAATACATTTCTAATAAAATTATTATTATTCATAGTTGGGATTTTGATGGAGCCTTGTAATATTCAGTCAGTTTAATTAACACTGACACTGGGCATCATTTTGGACTGTAAAATAAACAGAGCATTACTAATAATGAAAAGGAAAAAATATACAACCATTAATATCAGTCTAACATTTTTCTAGCACTGGCATACTCTGGCACTTTACCAAAGTGAATGTGCAATTTTCACAGACAACAACCTAGACCCTATTTTTATACTAAAAAAAGAAAATGGAGGGAGAACTTGACTAAGAACTGCTCAATACTGGCATCTTGACAGCATGAACACCTGACTAGACAGAAGTACCGAAAAGACGAGAGAGACAAAATTAGAAAGAAGCATGAGTCATGAAACAAAACGTAACTCTTATACTCACATTTTGCACCTACTGTACACCTACTTTCTCCAACCCAATACCTTTTACCATAACTGGTCACTCTTTCACCCACACAAAACTCTTACACACTTTAGGTGTTTTCGTAATCTTGTCATAGAGCATAGTAATAACAGTGAATTGCTGACAGCATTGATGTGGAGTGAACATGAGAAACATGTGGTCAGAAATGTTTTCCTAATGTTTCCATAAAGGTAATCTACATAATAAGTAGCCTACAACAAGACTCAAGCATTTCTCCCTCTCTTGGTGTGTGTTTGTGTGTATCTCAGTTCTACACTGTCCGTCTGTGTATACTCAAATAATAACGAACATTTAAATGAGGTTCAACAATGCTAGATTGATCGCACACTTCAATAAAGATTGATCGCAGAAATCTCTTGATTTAAACAAACATCCGCTATAATGTATATTAATTAACCCTTTACAACAAAAATGTTGTAAAGGGTACCAAATAAAGTTTTTTGTCTTGTAAGAATTAGAACATCTTTGGTGCCAAGAAGTCCAATATGGAATATTTTGTGTAGTATAAAAGATTCACAGTACCTTCATTTTGCTTTTTGTTAATAACCTATGAAGATCAATAAATGTCTTAAAATATGGCTCTCATGCATTAAGGTGTTGCAGTAGGTAGCATTACTACCTGACAGCTCACAACACCTTAGTTAGATTCTAAACTCTGATTACTGTCTCTTTAGCTTTATATAGTATTTTAGTATGTAAATAAAGAATTGGCTTCCCACAGGTTAGAGACACACTATCAAGAAGCTGTGACCTACAGGGTGTTGATGAAGGTGTTGATGAAAATTGGACTAGTGTTGGTTGAGGAAGGAGAGAGATCTGAGAGAGATTAGTGACTGCAAAGTGGTGGTAGGAGAGCGTGTAGACAGACAGCATCGGATCATGATATGTAGGATGTTTCTGTTGGTCAGGAAGATGAGGAGAGGAAAGATAGACCAAGAAGACCAAGTGATGGAAGTTGAAAAAGGAAAGATTTTGTGAGGAATTCTGACAGAAGCTGAGACAGGCTTTGGGTGGTCAGGAAGAGCTTCCAGATGACTGGGAATCTACAGCAGAAGTGATCAGGGAGATATTTTGGGCTATATTTGTCATCTGGAAGGAGATAAGAAGATAAGGAAACATGGTGGTGAAACAAGGAAGTAGAGGACAGCATTCAGAGGAAGAGGCTAGCTACATAGAAGTGGGACGTAGAAAGGATCAAAGAAAATAGACAGGATTACAAGGAATCACAGTGCAGAATGAAGAGGGACATGGCAAAGGTGAAACAGAAAGCATACAATGATCTGGACTTGACAACAGACTTGATACACTGAGAAGTATTAGTGAGACAGAGAGATAGATATGGGAAGGATGTACAACAGATAAGCATAATTGAAGATGGAGATTGAAAGGTGCTAACAGATGAGGACAGTGTGCAGAGAAGATTGAAGGAATATTGTAAGGAGCTGATGAATGAGAAAAATGAGATTGAAAGATGGGGGAGAGAGATGAAAATTGTAGAGCAAGAAATAGCAAAAATGAGATAGGATGGGGTGAGGAAGGCTCTGAGGTGAATCAAGAGTGGAAAGGCTATTGGTCCAAATGACATTCAAGTGAAGGTGTGGAAGTGTCTAGGAGAGACAGCAGTGGATTTTCTATCTAGATTATTTAACTGGATTTTAGAGCGTGAGTAGATGCCTGCAGAATAGTGTTCTAGTGCCAATCATTAGGAGCAAGGGTGATGAGCATAGTTGTAGCAAGTGGTATAACACTAACAGAGGTATAAAGTTGATGAGCCACACATTGAAGCTATGGGAAGGAGTAGTGGAAGCTAGGTGAAGAAATGGAGTGGGTACTTGTGAGCAGCAGTATGCCTTCATGGACAGGTTGACAGATGAAGTCAGGCAAGAAACAGTTCACGTTGGCAGGTAAAGAGGGCATGAAGTTACTGTGAGTTACTGGTGTGAGTGTAGAAACAGGTTATTTGCTGTGGTGATCTCTAACGGGAAAAGCAGAAAGTAGAAAGGAAGGAATACCTTGGTGGGCCACTCTCAGATATCCCATGGAACTCTGTTCTTAAGTAGGTCCACTCATAATCTATTAAACGTTGCCATTCTCTCTTTCACTTTAAAGTAGTGCACAGAGCTCATATATACAAAGTTAAATTAGCCCAAAAGTTTCCTGGTACTAGCTCTTTGTGCAATAGATGTTAGTGCATGAGGTTACTTTAATTCACATGTTCTGGACTGGTTTAGAGTGTTACCGATGATCGATATTTAACACTGTTTAGGTGGTTCTTCAGCACACATTAGAGCCAGAACCTCTTGTGGCATTATTTGGAGTTGTTCCAGAGGAGTCATGGTTGTCAGCATCAAAATCCTTGCCTTCTATTCTTTGTTAGCATGTAGGGTTATCCTACTAAACTGGAAAAATCCCCTATTACACACAAATATTTAATGGAAAATGATGAAATCAGAAAATTCATCAGAAAAACACTTATTTAAAATTCTGTGCTCTGTTGTTGAATATGTTGATCAATTTAAATAATGCCCTTTTATTGATAGATTTTTTAACATTATAAATTTTACATTTTTTTTCATTTTTTTATAAACACCTGTAATTTCTATCTATGATCTCCACTCCAAAGATTTGTTGGTGAGGGTTGGGGCAGTGGTGTAATCTACGTGATACGCAGGTATACGCCGTATACCCACTAGGAAAGGCCAAGGATTTCCGTATACCCACTTAAAAAGCATGAGGATACGTAACAATATCGTTTTGTGATAGAACTTTCATTCACAAATTCACCCCGTCTGTGTTGCGAACACACACTGTGGTTGCGATTGCGAATCACTAATGTTTTTGGACCATTGGGGCTTCCATGGCCTGTGACCTGATCTGACGTTACCTACCAAGGAGGAAAATGAATTGCTTGGTGGTGTTTTTTGGTGCAAATTTGAAATTAACTAACTAATGTAAAAGAAGATATGAAACGAAAGCAGACTCAAACTACACTCTTTGAGTGTTTTCGGAAGCCTGCGCCTAAAGCTACAGCAGCTTCAGCCCGAGTACAAATGTATTTGGAAAGCTTTGTAAACTACCAGTTCATTCAGTTCATAATATTCTGCAATGAAAGAGTGTTGGTGATAGAACTGAACAAATGTTTATTGTTCACTCTTAAATGTACATTGAAAATTGATAGCTGATAAAACCTGTGCTCCAGGTCCAATATTCATATAACATTTAAGGCTAAATGTAGCTCTTAAAGGTATAGTTCACCCAAAAATGAAAATTGTGTTACTTTTCTAAATATCATCTTTTGTGTTAAACAGAAGAAAGAAACTCATACAGTTTTGGAACAAATTGAGGGTGAGGAAATAACACAATTTTCGTTTTTGGGTGAACTATACCTTTAAGAGCTACATTTATGCAAGGCAATTTTATTTGTATAGCACATTTCATACAAAGAGGTGATTCAAAGTGCTTTACATAGAAATTAGAAAACAATTTATAAGGGAGAAATATATATATATATGAAAAATAACACACGATAAAATAATAATAAAAATAAAGAGCATTTAAAGAAAATAAATGTGATTTTAATAAAAACAGTTTAAAATGTGTTAAAAAGAATAAAACAGGAGTAAAAGTGATTTGGATAAAAAGTGCAGTCAATGTGAAGCAGCACAGTGCTCATTCAGTAAATGCAGAGTAAGGGTGCTTTCACATCTATAGTTCGGTTCATTTGGTCCGGACCAAAAGCAAATAAATGATACATTGTATATTTTCAGCAGTTTTGGTTCCTTTTCACACCACACTGATCGTTCTGTTCCGCACCAGTTGAAACGAACCAAAATGCAGTCATGTGATAACATCCACATCACTCATTGTCCACATGTATTTCCTAAACTGCTTCTCGATTGGTCAGAATAAACGTGCGGGAAATTTCAACGAAACTCCGGAAGTAAACAAAAAGAGGAAAATACAGCATACAGTACACCATGGAGAGACGACTGCGCGCTGCAATTATGTTCGTGGTTGTAATCTACTACATCGCTTGTATACAGCATTCTATGCAAAGTCTTAATTTTCAGAATGAAGTGCAGATGCGGCTTTAAAATATAATTTCAATGCACTGCACCAAACAAGCAATCGAGCTCTGGTACGATTCAACCGAACTAAACAAGGCAGGTGTGAAAGCACCCTTAAACAGATGTGTTTTTAATCTTGATTTAAAAGTGTCTACTGTTGAAGCACATCTGATCTCTTCTGGAAGCTAATAACTAAATGCCGAAGCACCTTGTTTTGAGTGAACCCTTGGTATCTTTAACTGACCTGATCCTAATGTTCTGAGTAGTCTGCTTGGTTTCTATTCAATTAGCATATCTGTAATGTATTTCGGTCCAAAGCCATGAAGTGCCATGAAGTGATTTATAAACGAGTAACAATACTTTAAAATCTATTCTAAATGTAACTGGAAGCCAGTGTAATTACCTGATGACTGGAGTGATGTCAGATTTTTTGGTTCTGGTCAGAATTCTGGCAGCTGCGTTCTGTATGAGCTGCAGCTGTCTAATGGTCTTTTTGGGGATCCCAGTAAGGAGTCCATTGCAATAATCCACCCTGCTGGTGATGAAAGCATGAACAAGTTTCTCTAAGTCCTGCCTTGAGACAAAACATCTCATTTCTGGCTATATTTCTGAGATGGTAGTAAGCTGATTTGCTTATCGCTTTCACATGACTACTGAAATTAAGGTCAGACTCTAAAATTACACCAAGATTTCTGACTTTATTTTGTGTCTTTAGACCCCTAGAGTCAAGGTGTGTGTGTTAACCTTGAGAGTTTCATCTTTATTTCCGAATACAATGACTTTGGTTTTGTCGTTGTTTAACTGGAGGAAGTTTTGACGCATCCAACTGTTAATTACATCAATGCACTTACATAAAGAGTCGATGGGGCTGTAGTCATTAGGGGACAGGGCTAAGTATATCTGGGTGTCATGTGCATAGCTGTGGTAAGCAATTTGGTTCTTTTTCATTATTTGACCAATTGGGAGGTTATATGAATATGGGACCTGGAGCACAAGTTTTATCAGCTGACTCTCTTTTGTTGCTTATAATAAATTGGAATGTTGATAACACATAAGCAGTTTTTAATAATGCTCTAAATTACATGTAGATGCATATTTTATGCATTATTGAGTGTGGTGGTGCCTATGGGGTGTCGCTCTAGAATGGGTGCGTATGAGGCTGGGAGGGGAAAATAAATCACAGTATACTCACTACAAAAACCTAGACTACACCACTGGGTTGGGGGTTTGTTTAATGTGATTATATATTGAAAATGTTTAATGAAATTATTAATATAAATGTTTTATCTAACAAATTTTCTGTCTATGTGACAAAGTGTGCACAAAGTGGGTGTTTACAACACATTAAAGAGGCTTGTAGCATTTTTCTGTTCTTGTCAAACCCTCCCCAATGACTTCTTTACTTTAGGCTTGAAACTAGCTTAGATTTTATTTAAATTTTAACCTTTATATATAGCACTATATGTGCATAACAACTAGCATTTTCTAATATAAATAATGCACATCTGAGATATACACAAAAGATGAGAAAACACATTTCACGTTTGCAATGTACATTTTATTGTGATTGTTTTTACTTCCATTTTTTATCATGGTTACTTCGATTGTGTTAATTCTCTCTTGTGTATTATTTCTTTAATCCATGGAAGAAAGTAGGAGACCTTCATATATACCTCTGGATGCTTGGGGTGTGAGCAGTGGTCAGTGTGGGCATATGCAGCTAATCCTTGTGGTTTTTTTCCACAGATAAGAGGACTCCCTGAATCACCCTGCAGAGAGAGAGCAAGCTATTAGTAACAGCTAGTTTACAAGGACACAATATAAAATTTATCAGATTGTCGGGACTGTTTATGGAGGTTGCACAGTAAAATAGGAAGTTTATTTTCTGACATACTACAATATTAAATATATCTATAAATATTAAAATAGAAAATGAGTTGCTGTTTAATAAAAACAAATTTGCTGAAAATTTTTTTATGTGCATTTAATAGAAGATAATAAATAACAACTTTTAGGTTGTAATTACACACCATGCTGTTAATTATTATAATTTTCCTTTAACAGCACCTCCCATAATTTTTTTACTTTTCTTGTACAACTTGTAACGTTTTATTTAGAGATTTACTATAATACCTTACAAAAAGCACCTCTTCCATCAGTAGTACAGATCATGCTGTCTGTGTCAAAGACATCTTTCCAATGCTTCTTGCACTCAGAGTTATCTTGTATGGTGAGATTCACCTCTCGTAGGACTTTTGATGTTCTGTTCTGTTCTTTCCTCCCCCAGCCAGCTATTGAACATATCATATTGGCTGGAAGGTTCTCATTCTCCACGGGAAGATCAATGACTTGCACACTGTTTGTCAGCTTGGCTTCAGACTTCAGCTGTAAGAGATTGTTTAAATAGAATGTTAAATTGTTTGAGGTCAGAGCTGGTTTGTACAAAATGACCAGAAGTAAATGTTTTGAAAGTAGAAATAAGTACCTTCAGTAGCATGATATCATTTGGAGGTTTGCTCTTGTAACAGGGATTCTTGATGCATTCCTCCACTGCGATTCTTTGCTGTTGGGGCTCCCTTTGCCTGATGTTGTGAGCTCCCAGTACCACTTCCAGCTTGACCTCTCCAGAGCATTCAGAGTCACTAATTTCAAAGAATATGCAGCACGTACATGTGAATAGATACTAAAACACTAGCTTCTGCATAATAATGTGAGCAGGGCGAATTCTGCAGTTACAATGCCATACATTTTTTCTACATTCATTTATTATATTATGGGACCACACATTCAAAATTCTAGCATAAAACTGTCTTTAAAATGATACAAAACCCCAAAACAACATACTTTGCACAGTGGGCTGTAGTCAGCACATAATCCTTTTTGATAAGCATGCCACCACACACATGCATTTTGTTAATCTGAACAGACACCATATAGCGTCGGGAGTGTGGAATCACTTCCATTCCTCCAATTATACCACTCTCCATTGTCCCTGAGAAAACAAATAATGGGACATAATCCAGAGATTAAAAACCTTGTAATCTTTCAATTACGGGTTTAAACCATTAAAAAGCAACAATTACTTTTTTAATATGTAATGCAGAATACATTACCGCACAGATGGAGGACAGAAAGTACAAGGAGAGAGACGCTGAAGAACATGTCTGTAGTACACCACACTGACAGAGCTGTGTGATAGGATTGTTCTCTGTTACAATACAAAATGCCGATAAGAACCTCCTAAGGGCGTTGAAATCTCCCACACTTTACTCCTCACATGGTGCACAATGCATACACAGTAGTACATCCACCCATGCACCCTAACCGACAAACACCCACCACTGCCCCTACCCCCACCAACAAAAACACACATACACAAATTTACACAACTGAAATTTCACAAATGAACCAGTTCAAAGTTTAACATGTGCTTGATTCTTAACACTACTATAATTTTGTTTAAATATCTTTTTCTCATGTATTACTTCACTTAAACAGCAACATAAGCTATTTCCATGCGTCTGA
Organism: Tachysurus fulvidraco; assembly: GCF_022655615.1. NCBI lineage: Eukaryota > Metazoa > Chordata > Actinopteri > Siluriformes > Bagridae > Tachysurus > Tachysurus fulvidraco. The sequence goes on along the minus strand of NC_062523.1, from coordinate 22,690,493 downwards.
GTTCCTCAATTGTCCTCAGTCCAAAAAAATACATGGGAATCAAACACACAACCTTCAGATTGGTAGCCCAACACCTTAACCACTAGGCTACCACATACCACTGATGTGTAGCAAATAATGCTACACTTTATTTGTAGCATTATTTGTTCATATTATTTGTTACTAATTGTGACAAATAGCATTTTCTTACTGATATTGTAAAATAATGCAAATGTGAGATATGGGATATAAATTTTTTGATATTGTTGATTTAAAATGTTTATTTTATTGTGATTGCTTTTACTTCCATATTTTGGTCGTGCATACTTCCATTGTGTTAATTCTCTCTCTAGTGTATTATTTCTTTAATCCATGGAAGAAAGTAGGAGAGCTTGGTATATCCCTCTGGATACTGAAGGTCCAAGCAGTTGCCAGGTAGATATATGCAGCTAATACTTGTGGTTCATTTCCACAGATAAGAGGACTCCCTGAATCACCCTGTGGAGTAACAACTCTATTAGTAACAACTAATTAACAAGAAAACAATATAAAATTAATAATAATTAGATTTTTGGGACTGGTTATAGCTGTTGCACAGTAAAATAATAAGTTGATTTGCTGACATACCACAATATTAAATAAAATTATAAATAGAAAAATTTAAGTTGCTGATTAATAAAAACAGATTTGTTAAAAAAATAATTCTGTGCTCAAAGAGGAATAAAACAGCTTGGGCTGTGTGGTTATTAGAAGATAATAAATAATAACTTTATGGTGTAATGACACATTACATGACACTGTTAGTTATTATTAATTTCCTTTAACAGCACCGCCCTTATTTTTTTCATTTTAGGCTAAAGTTTTATTTGGAGATTGACTGTAATACCTGACAAAAAGCACCTCTTCCATCAGGGGCAGTACAGATCATGGTGTCTGTGTCAAAATAATGTATATTAATAAAAATGTTGTAAAGGGTATCAAATAAAGGTTTTTTTTTTTTTAATTTGAACATCTTTGGTGCCAACAAGTCCAGTATGGAATATTTTGTGTACTATAAAAAATTCACAGTACCTTCATTTTGCTTATTGTTAATAATGTTACACTTATTAAGATCAATAAATGTCTTAAAATATAGCTCTCATCCATTAAGGTGTTGCAGTAGGTAGCATTACCACCTGACAGCTCACAACACCTTAGTTAGATTCTAAACTCTGATTACTGTGTCTTTAGCTTTATATAGTATTTTAGTATATAAATAAAGAATTGGCTTTCCCCAAGTTAGAGACACACTGTCAAGAAGCTGTTAGGTGTATGACATGAACTAAGTCTTAGCTTTGGGCTGCAATGCATTTTTTTTCTCCAATGGCTACATTGTAGATAAAAAAGAGAATATATAACACCATTTCTATATCCATATAACAACCCTTTGTAATACTGCAAATAACCATGTAAGCATTCAGAAAGTTATTTTAATTGTCAAAGTTCTCTATATATAAACAATACCATCTATTAAACCATTTATTCACACTTAAAATAAAAACATTTGCATGTTAAAAAAATGATTTCCACCATTCTATTCTGTAATTTCTGTAAAAAAGATAATCATTCTATGGATGATATGGACAGCTGATGATCGGATATTGTTGGTTCAGAGGTATGAAAAGTTAAAATAAGGTCAGTTAAGATGCTTTATTGTCATTGTATACAATATAATAAATAACATGTCAACTGTACAGCAGTGAGGGCATATAAACATTACACTCTAACAGGTAAATAACGATATCATATTTGCTACCTGAGTTTCTAAAACCACAGAAAGATTCATAAACAGGACAGAAACATTCCACAAGGCTAAATAAAAATGTAGTGAAAAGGTTGTTTGGGAGCAAGAAATAACCAAACCAACACAAATGTTTCAAATGTTTTTGAAATTATTAATTACGATGAATGAGCATTCTAATGCCTCAGGTTATAGAGAAGGTTTCTGCATAGACCTCATTTAAGTAACATGTAACATATGAACTCAGTAACATATGAACTGTTTTACCTTGAACAGAATCATGATTTCAGTCTGTAAATGGTGAACATTGTGTAGGTTTCTAAGCATCAACTCTCATTACAACTATGAAAATACCACAGGGCTCATGTATATGTTTCTCCTCAAATATAAAGAAAATAGACACAAGAGTCATAGTTGGGATTTTGATGGAGTCTTGCAAGGTTCAGTCAGTGTACTGACACTGACCATGCTTCACTTTGGACTGTAAACTCATCAGAGCATTACTAATAAGAAGGCATTACTAATACACAAACATAATACCATTGTAATGATTTTCTAGCACTGGCATATGCTGGAACTTTTCCAGAGTGAATATGCAACTTCCACAGACAATACGATTATCTGTATATTAAAAAAAGAAAATGAAGAACTGCTTAATGCTGGCATATTAAAGCATCACACAAGATGAACACCTGACTAGACAGAAGGACTGAAAAGACGAGAGAGATGCAATGAGAGAGAAGCATGAGGTGTGGAACATCATTGAACTCTTATACTCACTTTTTGCACCTACACCTACTTCCTCCAACCCAATACATTTTACCATAACTGGTCACTCTTTCACCCACATTAAACACACACTTTCAGTGTTTTCAGAATCTTTCCTATATACTATATGTGTAATGGTTATAAAAAATGCATTTTGCTTAAAGGCCCAGCAAACACATGTCTGCAATGTGTAAAGAATTATATAATGCCCAGCAAACACATGTCTGCAATCTGCAAAGAATTATATAATCCTTTGGTTATTGAAAATTACAGTACAGACCAAAAGTTTGGACACACCTTCTCATTCAAGGAGTTTTCTTTATTTTCATGACTATGAAAATTGTAGATTCACACTGAAGGCATCAAAACTATGAATTAACACATGTGGAATTATATACGTACATAACAAAAAAGTGTGAAACAACTGAAAATATGTTATATTCTAGGTTATTCAAAGTAGCCACCTTTTGCTTTGATTACTGCTTTGCACACTCTTGGCATTCTCTTGATGAGCTTCAAGAGGTAGTCACCTGAAATGGAGTTCCCAGAGATGCTTAGCACTTGTTGGCCCTTTTGCCTTCACTCTGCGTCCAGCTCACCCCAAACCATCTCGATTGGGTTCAGGTCCGGTGACTGTGGAGGCCAGGTCATCTGGCACAGAACCCCATCACTCTCCTTCATGGTCAAATAGCCCTTACACAGCCTGGAGGTGTGTTTGGGGTCATTGTCCTCTTGAAAAGGTGGTGTGTCCAAACTTTTGGAATGTGTGTCCAAACTTTTGGTCTGTACTATATTTAAATGTATCTATTGCACATATTATAAAACCATTGTCAAGAATCAGCCCGGATTTTTGGTCATGTGCAGTTGTTGTTCTTGTTGTTCCGTGTCACGTGTCTGCCCTGCCTTCGTTCACTCCTCCCTGTCTCCACACCTGTTCGTTATTGTCAATTATTGTCATGTGTATTTAAGTGAGCCATGTGGCCGATGGCAGCACGGAATCATTAGTTAGTTAATGTCTAGTTATGTGTCATCTGTGTTACCGTATTATTTCCTCGTCCTTTGTATTGTTTAGTTCTCATCTTTTACTGTTTGTCTTTATTATTTATTAAACCCCACTCATTTGAAGCTGTCCTGCATACAGGTCTGTCTCCCTCTTTCCTGCCTGTGACACAATGAGTCCGCCCAAACTCGGACCCTGCAGGACCCTACTGACACTGACCACGCTTCATTTTGGACTGTAAACTCATCAGAGCATTACTAGTAAGAAGGAGGAGAAAAATACACATCTATAATACCATTGTAATGATTTTCTAGCACTGGTATCTCTGGAACTTTTCCAGAGTGAATATGCAACCTCCACAGACAATAACCTTATCTGTATGTTAAAAAAAGAAAATCAAGAACTGTTTAATGCATGCATATTAAAGAATCACACAAGATGAACACCTGACTATACAGAAGGACTGAAAAACAAGAGATTCAATGAGAGAGAAGCATGAGGCGTGGAACATAAATTAACTCTTATACTCACTTTATGCACTTACACCTACTTTCTCCAGCTCAATACATTTTACCATAACTGGTCACTCTTTCACCCACAAAAAACACACACTTTCAGAGTTTTCAGAATCTTTCCTATATATATTTAATGGTTATAAAAAATGTATTTTACTTAAAGGTTCAGCAAACACTTAAATAAAATACTGTAAATTATTTAAGGCTCTATAAGGTTATAATAAGAATGTATGTATAATTCTTTGGTTATTGAAAATTATATTTAAATGTATCTATTGCACATATAATAAAACCATAATAAAAAAAAATATGTCACATAAGACATATTGCCATTGAATTAAGTAAACTGTAGTGTATATAAAGTGGTACAATTAACAGGCCATGTTAACCAGCCTGAAGAACAATTCTGAAGAAAGCTTTGCAAAGTTCCAGGCCCAAAATACAAGGGCCTGGAACTTTGCAAAGCTTTCTTCAGATATGTATTAATAATTTTTTTTTATTTTCTATATTTTCTATATTTATTTTTTTTCTATGTTATTTTATATATAATACACATATATAAAAAACATATATAACATCTAAGAAAGCAGAAAATTTTTATCTAAATCAGTCAAACAAGTGAAGAAAAACACTGATGATGATACACCTGTGGCTCAGGGTGAGGTTAGCATGTCGGCCATGACTAGTTTAATGGAAGAGCATTACACTAGTCATGGCCAACATGAGAGAGATTAGTGACTGCAAAGTGGTGGTAGGAGAGCGTGTAGACAGACAGCATCGGATCATGATATGTAGGATGTTTCTGTTGGTCAGGAGGATGAGGTGAGGAAAGATAGACCGAGAAGACCAAGTGATGGAAGTTGAAAAAGGGAATATGTTGTGAGGAATTCTGACAGAATCTGAGACAGGCTTTGGGTGGTCAGGAAGAGCTTCCAGATGACTGGGAATCTACAGCAGAAGTGATCAGGGAGACATGTAGTGCTATATGTGTCATCTGGAAGGAGATAAGAAGATAAGGAAACATGGTGGTGGAACAAGGAAGTAGAGGACAGCATTTGGAGGAAGAGGCTAGCTAAATAGAAGTGGGAAGTAGAAAGGATCAAAGAAAATAGACAGGATTACAAGGAATCGCAGTGCAGAATGAAGAGGGACATGGCAAAAGTGAAACAGAAAGCATACAATGAGTTGGTCTTGACAATGGACTTAATACACTGAGAAGGATTAGTGAGACGGAGAGATAGACATGGGAAGGATGTACAGTACAACAGATAACCATAATTAAAGATGGAGATCAAAAGGTGATAACAGGTGAGGACAGTGTGCAGAGAAGATTGAAAAAATATTGCAAGGAGCTGATGAATGAGAAAAATGAGATGGAAAGACGGGAGGAAGAGATAAATATTGTAGAGCTGGAAATAGCAAAAAATAAATAGAATGAGGTGAGGAAGGCTCTGAGGTGCATCAAGAGTGGAAAGGCTATTGGTCCAGATAACATTTAAGTGAAGGTGAGGAAGTGTCTAGGAGAGACAGCAGTGGATTTTCTATCTAGATTGTTTAACTGGATTTTAGAGCGTGAGTAGATGCCTGCAGAATAAAGAAGTGAGCATAGTTGTAGCAAGTACAGAGGTATAAAGTTGATGAGCCACACATATATATGTGTATTATATATAAAATAACATAGAAAAAAAATATATAGAAAATAAAAAAAAATTATTAATACATATCTGAAGAAAGCTATGTCAAGGAGTAGTGGAAGCTAGGCTAAGAAATGGAGTGGGTACTTGTGAGCAGCAGTATGGCTTCATGGACAGGTTGACAGATGAATCAAGCAAGAATCTCTGTGGACAATGATGTTTGCCGAAGACATTGTGATCTGTGGTGAGAGTATAGAGCAGGTGGGGGTCTGTTCTGGAAAGGAGAGGAATGAAAGTCAGTCATAATAAGACAGAATACATCTGTATGAATGAGAAGGAGGGAAGTAAAACAATGAGGCTACAGGGGACTGAGGTTAAGAAGGTACAGGAGTTTAAGTATTTGGGGTCAACCATTCAGTACAACAGGGAGTTTGGGAAAGAGGTTAATATGCAGGTTGGAGTGGGTGGAGAAAAGAGTCAGGAGTGTTGTGTGACAGACGAGTGTCAGCAAGAATCAAAGGAAAGGTCTACAGTACAAGACAGTATGGAGACAGCTATTCTGTATGGGTTAGAGACTGTAGCAGAGAGGGAAAGACACGAGGCAGAGATGGAGGTAGAAGGGATGACGATGTTGAGATTCTCTTTAGGAGTTATGAGGATGGACAGGATTTGGATTGAGAACATCAGGAGTACAGTTCACATTGGGAGGTAAAGAGGAAGGACAAAGAGGAGATGGATGTGTTAAATGAGGACATGAAGTTAACTGGTGTGAGAGTAGAAACAGATGATTTTCTGTGGTGACCCCTAATGGGAAAAGCAGAAAGTAGAAAGGAAGGAATACCTTGGTGGACCACTCTCAGATATCCCATGGAACTGTGCTCTTAAGTAGGTCCACTCATTATTAAACATTGCCATTCTCTCTTTCACTTTAAAGTAGTGCACAGAGCTCATATATGCAAAGTTAAAATAACCCAAATGTTTCCTGGTACTAACTCTTTGTGCAATAGTTGTTAGTGCATGAGGGTACTTTAATTCACATGTTCTGGACTGGTTCAGAGTGTTACCGATGATCAATATTTAACATCGTTTCGGCGGTTCTTCAGCACACATTAGAGCCAGAACCTCTTGTGGCATTATTTGGAGTTGTTCCAGAGGAGTCATGGTTGTCAGCATCAAAATCCTTGCCTTCTCTTCTTTGTTAGCATGTAGGGCCATCCTACTAAACTGCAAAGATCCCCTCTTACCCACAAATATTTAATGGAAAATTATGTACTGTCTCTACTTCAAAAAATTACATAAGAATTCATTAGAAAATTCATCAGAAAAACACTTATTTAAGATGCTGTGCCTTTTTTGAATATGTTAATCAATTTAAATAATGCCCTTTTATTGATTGATTTTTTATTATAAATGTTTAATTTATTTATTTGTTTGTTTGTTTGTTTATATTTTATAAACACCTGTAATTTCTATCTATGATCTCTACTCCAAAGATTTGTTGGTGAGGGTTGGGGTTTGTTTAATATGTTTATATATTGAAAAATTTCAATAAAAATATTAATATAAATTTTTTATCTGACAAATTTTCTGTCTATGTAACAAAGTGTGTACAAAGTGGGTGTTTACAACACATTAAAGAGGCTTGTGGCTTTTTTTCTGTTCTTGTAAAACCCTCCCCAATGACTTCTTTACATTAGGCTTACTAGTTTAGATTTACATGATTTTATTTAAATTTTATCCTTTATATGGGACACTATATGTGCATAACTTATTGTGACAACTAGCATTTTCTTACTAATTTTATAAAATAATGCAAATGTGAGATATACACAAAAGATGAGAAAACACATTTCATGTTTGCAATGTACATTTTATTGTGATTGTTTTTACTTCCATTTATTGATTATGGTTACTTCAATTGTGTTCTTTCTTTCTCTATTATTACTTTATTTTTTTATTTATCTATTCAAGAAAGTGGGAGAGCTTCATATATACCTCTGGATACTTGAGCCGTGAAGAGTGGTCACGTTCAGTATATGCAGCTAATCCCTGTGGTTTATTTCCACAGATAAGAGGACTCCCTGAATCGCCCCGCAGAAAGAGAAAGATATTAGCAAAAACTATATTACAAGGACACAATCTAAAATTTATAATAAACAGATTTTCAGGAGTTTATAGTAAGTTTATTTGCTGACATACCATAATATTAAATAGATCTATAAATAGAAAAATATAAAATGAGTTGCTGTTTAATAAAAACAAATTTGCTGGAAATAATTATGTGCTAAAAGAGGAATAAAACAGCTTATGCTGTGCGTTTAATAGAAGATAATAAATAATAACTTTTAGGTTGTAATTACACACCATGCTGTCAATTATTATTATTTTCCTTTAACAGCACCTCCCATCATTTTTTAACTTTTCTTGTCCAACTTTGCAGCAACTTTTTATTTAGAGATATGCTGTAATACCTTACAAAAAGCACCTCTTCCATCAGTAGTACAGATCATGCTGTCTGTGTCAAAGTCATCTTTCCAATGCTTCTTGCTCTCAGAGTTATCTTGTATGGTGAGATTAATCTCTCGTAGGACTTTTGATGTTCTGTTCTGTTCTTTCCTGCCCCAGCCAGCTATTGAACATATCATATTGACTGGAAGGTTCTCATTCTTCTTAGGACGTTCAATGACTTGCACACTGTCTTTCAGATTGGCTTTGGACTTCAGCTGTAACAGATTGTTTAAATATTGTTTGTACTAAATGACCAGATGTAAATGTTTTGAAAGCAGAAAAAAGTATCTTCAGTAGCATGATATAATTTGGAGGTTTGCTCTTACAAAAGTCATACTTGATTCATTTCTGCGCTGTGATTCTATGCTGTTGGGGCTCCTTTTGACTGATGTTGTGAGCTCCCAGTACCACTTCCAGTTTGACCTTTCCAGAGCATTCAGTGTGACTAGTTTCACAGAATATACATATGTTGAAAGATACTACAATGCTTCTCTATGATAATGTGAGCAGGGCAAATGCTGCAGTTACAATGTCATAATGTTTTTCTACATTTACTTGTTATATTATAGGACTACACATTCAAAATTCTAGCGTAAAACTGTCTATAAATTTATACAAAACCCCAAAACAACATACTTTGCACAGTGGGCCGTAGTCAGCACATAATTTTTTTTTTATAAGCATGCCACCACACACATGCATTTTGTTAATCTGAACAGACATCATATAGGGTTGGGAGTGTGGGATCACTTCCATTCTTCCAATTATACCACTCTCCATTGTCCCTGAGAAAACAAATAATGGGACATAATCTTGAGATTAAAAACCTTGTACTCTTTCAATTACAGGTTTAAACCATTAAAGCAACAATTACTTTTTTAATATGTAATGCAGAATACATTACCGCACAGATGGAGGACAGAAAGTACAAGGAGAGAGATGCTGAAGAACATGTCTGTAGTACACCACACTGACAGAGCTGTGACGGGATTGCTCTCTGTTACATTACGAACCTCCTAAGGGCATTGAAATCTTCCACACTTTACTCCTAACCAACAAACATTTTCATGGTGTTTTTTGATTTTTATGATGTCAAAAAATGAACATTTTGCTAATTCTGCAAGGCGTATGTAAATGTATGAGCTCAAATTTGTACAAAACACAATAAAGGCTTGTGGCATTTTTCCTGTTATGGTCAAACACACCACAATGATATATTTGCATCTTTCTTGAAACTAGATTAGATTTACAATATTTTAATTCAATTTAAAACTTTATGTGTAGCATTTTTTGTTCATAACTTATTGTGACAACTAGCATTTTGATTTTCTTACTGATATCGAAAAATGATGCAAATGTGAGATGTAAAGAAGAAAGATGGGAAAACACATTTCATATTCAAAATGTTTATTTTATTGTGATCGCTTTTACTTTCATATTTTGATCATGGATGCTTCCATTGTGTTAATTCTCTCTAGTGTATTATTTCTTTAATCCATGGAAGAAAGTAGGAGAGCTTGATATATACCTCTGGATACTGAAGGTTCAAGCAGTTGCCAGGGTAGGTATATGCAGCTAATCCTTGTGGTTCATTTCCACAGATAAAAGGACTCCCTGGATCACCCTGTAGAGAGAGCAAGATATTAGTAACAACTAATTAACAAGAAAACAATATAAAATTAATAATAATTTCATTTTTGGGACTGGTTATAGCTGTTGCAGTGTGTGTGTGCCCTGCGATGGGTTGGCACTCCGTCCAGGGTGTATCCTGCCTTGATGCCCGATGACGCCTGGGATAGGCACAGGCTCCCCGTGACCCGAGTAGTTCGGATAAAGCGGTAGAAAATGCGTGAGTGAGTGAGAGTATAGCTGTTGCACAGTAAAATAATAAGTTGTTTGCTGACATACCACAATATTAAATAAAACTATAAATAGAAAAATATGAAGTGAGTTGCTAATTAATAAAAACAGATTTGTTAAAAAAAATAATTCTGTGCTCAAAGAGGAATAAAACAGCTTGGGCTGTGTGGTTATTAGAAGATAATAAATAATAACGTTTAGGGTGTAATAACACATTACATGACACTGTTAGTTTTATTCTTATTTTCCTTTAACAGCACCACCCTTATTTTTTTCATTTTAGGCTAAAGTTTTATTTGGAGATTGACTGTAATACCTGACAAAAAGCACCTCTTCCATCAGGGGCAGTACAGATCATGCTGTCTGTGTCAAAATAATGTTGCCAAAGCTTCTTGCACTCAGAGATATCTTATACTTTGAGCTTCACCTCTCGTAGGACACTTGATGCAGCACTGTTCTGTTTTGTCATGCCCCAACCAGCTATTGAACATATTTGATTGGCTGAAAGGTTCTCATTCTTCTTAGGAAGATCAATGACTTGCACACCGTTTTTCAGCTTGGCTTTGGACTTCAGCTATAACAGATTGTTTACATAGTGTTTGAGGTCAGAGCTGCTTTGTACTAAATGATGAGAAGTAAATGTTTTGAAAGCAGAAAAAAGTACCTTCAGTAGCATGATATCATTTGTACGTTCATTGCTCTTGTAACAGGGATGCTTGATGTACTTCTCCACTGTGATTCTCTGCTGTTGGGGCTCCTTTTGACTGATGTTGTGAGCTCCTAGTACCACTTCCAGCTTGACCTTTCCAGAGCATTCAGTGTGACTAGTTTCACAAAATATGCATCACATACATGTTCATAGATACTAAAACACAAGCTTCTGCATGATAATGTGAGCAGTGGAATGCTGTAGTAACATTGTAATACATTTTTTCTATATTTACTTACTATATTATCTGAGTACACACTCAAAATATTAGCAAAAAGCTGTTTTTAAAATTTTAGAAAACCCCAAAACTACATACTTTACACAGTGAGCTGTAGTCAGCACATAATTTTTTTTTGATAAGCATCCCACCACACACGTGCATTTTGTTAATCTGAACAGAAACCATATAGGGTCCGGAGTGTGCTTTCACTTCCATTCCTCCAATAATACCACTCTCCATTGTCCCTGAGAAAACAAAAAATGGAACATAGTCATGAGATTAAGAACCTTGCAATGTTTCAATACCAGGCAACTATAACGTTTTTTAATATGTAATACAGAATACATGACCGCACAGGTGGAGGACAGAAAGTACAAGAATAGAGATGCTGGAGAACATGTCTGTAGTACACCACACTGACAGAGATGTGTGACAGGATTGTTCTCTGTTACATTTCAAATCTCTGATAAGCCGCCACCCCCACCCCCCACACACATACACACCACACACAAGAATCTTTTGTGTGGTTTGAGGAGGTAGAAATTATTCCAAAAGAAAGTAGAGGTAAGTGGAAAAAAATGGTGAAGACAGTTACAGATGAGTTTCATATTTAGCTTGAAGCATTTCTTTTAGATTTATTTATTTTATTTTATTGCTTTGAAAATATAGTAATTCAGAAATATAGTAATACAGTGAAATTCAGATTAGCTGGCACCTCTACAATATTTGACCAAGCTGGCATATTTACAACAAATATAATGCTAAATTATCTATGCAACTATTTTGGAAAAATACTTTTCCAAATTTTTGGAAATTCTAATAATAATTTAAATTACTATTAATTAATACTTATTTATTTAGTACTACTTTGTGTTGTTACAATCATCTTTGACTACATTTTAAGGAAACACCAATAAACTAACCACTAAAAGAAATCTTGTGAATTGTTTTGTTTAGTGTAACTTGTAAGTGTGTAAGTGTAACTTACATATCATATTATACACATCCACCCATGATCAGATATTTTCAGTTAATTTGTGTGTGTGTGTGTGTGTGTGTGTGTGTGTGTGTGTTTATATATATATATATATATATATATATATATATATATATATATATATATATATATATATATATATATATATATATATATATATACGTATATATATGTATATATATATATACGTATATATATATATATATATACGTATATATATATATATATATATATATATATATATATATATATATATATATATATATATATATATATACGTATATATATATATATATATATATATATATATATATATATATATATATATATATATATATACTGTACATATATCGCAGAAGTATAATATTTACATAAATAATTTGACAAATTAGATAAACTTACCAAATAAGTTTGGTAAAATTTTATTATACTAATTTCTAAAATGTTTTTGCCAAACAGTCCTGAAGATGGCACTAATACAACAGGTTAGTTGTAAAATGCATAAGACCTCACTAAAAACTCACATTGCTAATACTCAATTACTCTTAAACTCTCTTCATTACTACACCTTTTACTATCATTCTGTTACTTGCTCATTCACTTTCAGTAACTGTTATATCCTGTAGGTTGTGAATTTATTGAAACATTAAAACAGGAGATCATGACTTACTCTGTGCTCAAAGTGATGCTCGCAGCTCTAGTGGTTTTCTCTGTGGGTATTCGCTATTGTGTAGCCTTTTTTTTGATTGGCTGATAAGTGTCAGGCTCGACTAAGAACTCCAGTGAAGATGCGCTTGATTCCTGCCCAGTTCCATAGAGACAGCGGTGCGGACAGATACATTTTGGGCCCTGTGGCATATTAGATATATGATAAATAGTACGATTCTCTGTATGATAAATACAATATGTGGTGGGAGAGCGTGACAAAATACCCAAATGATTGACTGTCATGCTCAATGCGTGATACTTGAGAGCCCTGGTACTTTTTGAGAGGTAGGAGAAAACTGGAAAAACTGGAGCAAACCTACAAGGACATGAGGAGAACATATAAAACTAAAGCCACCTGACTCATGAAGAAGTTCTCCAAAGATCTGGGGGCCTTGAGGAGCATGCTGAATCTTGCAGGATCAGTGTTAATTTTTTTCCCCGATTATGGATAAGAACTGAGAAGATAAGAATAGATTTGTGGTCTGTGTTTTCTTATGTCTCAGTGAAGAGACTTTAGTCATGCTCTAGCCTATGTTTAATCCATAGAATAAAGTAGCAAATCTTCATATACACCTCTGGATGATTGCGGTCTAAGCAATTTTCTAAAGGTATATGCAGCTAATCCTTCTGCTACATTGCTACAGATAAGAGGACTTCCTAAATCACCCTGGAGACAGAACAAGTACACAAATTATTGATGCTAGTGATTAAAATTTTTCTGAGTCAACGTTGCTGATTAATAAATATATCACAGGACCTCACAAAAAGCTTTTTTCCCATTAGCAGCAGTGCAGATCATGCTATCAGTGTAAAATCTGTCATTCCATTTTTTTACACTCAAAATTAAACTGTACTTTGAGCATCACTTCTCTTAGGACACTTGATGCAGCACTATTCTGATTTGTTCCCAGCCAGCTATTAAACATATGTGCTTGGCTGGAAGGTTTTCATTCTTCTGTGGAAGAACAGCAACCATTACATCCTTGTTCAGCTTGGCTTTGGACATCAGCTGTAACAGATTTGTTAGTGTTTGAGGTGAGAGCTTACTTGAAAAGTAAATGTTGTGAAAGTAGAAAGGAATACCTTCATTAGCACAATATCATTTGGACATTAATTCCTCTTGTAACAATGATGCTTGATGTATTTCTTCACTGGGATTCTCTGCTGTTGGGGTTCCGCTTTACTGATGTTGTGAGCTCCCAGTACATCCAGCTTGTCCTTTTCAGAGTATTCAATGTCACTAGTGTCATACTGTAGATAATGCATAGCATATATTTTACTGTTTTTTTTTTACTATATTTTGGGCTGCAGTCAGCACATAATTATGTCGAATAAGAAAACCACCACACTTGTGTTTATTGTTTATTTGAACAGACACCATATAGGGTCGGGAGTGTGGTTTCACTTCATTTCCTCCAATCATACCACTCTCCAAAGCCCCTGAGAAAACGTTTTGTATAAATTATTTTTTTTTCATTCAGTACTTCACTTCAAAAGCAACATAAGCTATTAACATGCTTTCCAAAAAACAAAATAATAAATATTTACACCAGTCATCCCATTCAAAGGTTCTACACCTCTCTTGGTCTTAGTACTATATATCATGCTGTTTTCTTCAGCATCAGTGAATATTTGCACCTTTTGTAATAGTTGTTTCTGAGTGCATCAATTGTCCTCAGTGTGAAAAATACATCATAAATTCATATAGTCCTGTTGGAAAGGGGCCATTTATGCAAAGGATACTAGAAAAGAAAATAATGAATAGCAGTGGGCAGATTAATTGCTTAGGATGAACAAGAGACTGAAGGAGAACCATCACAGAATATAAAAATAGATATTGATCATTCAGGTAACACACAGGATTAAGATTGTTAACTGTTTAACTGGTTTACAATGCATGCACAATGTTTAAAATGTTGCACAATGCATGCACAAGCAAACACATACACAAAGGGACCTTTTTGTGGGCTTTGAGGTGGCAGAAATGACAAAATGAAAGTAGAGATCTGTGGAAAAAGTGTGGTTTGTGAAGTAAAACCACTAAAGAGCAGAAAGAAGAGCTGAAAGACTTCTTGTGTTTATTTGTGTGCGATTGTCAGAGTAAACCTGCAGAATAAGATTCAGTTAAGGTGTGTTTACATACATTTTATGCACTTTCTTTACAGTTAAACATTTACATGTTTAAATGAAAATGTACAAAGCTGATGAAGACTGTTTTTTTCTTCAAGATTAATTCATAAACACCCAGAAACTCGTTCTGTATTCACTTTTCACAAGCCACATAATACTTGCTAATACAATTAAAAATAAAAATTATAAATCTGCATATTTGCTATATTAGCAATCATATTTTTGTAACTAAAGTTCACATAAATATAGAAACATAAATACAGCAACCTTACCATTGCAGCACTGTTCCTCATTACTTTCTCAAAAATTCATTTAAATGACTCCATCAGTAAACAATGGATAACAAAATAGACTTCATTTATTTCTAACTAGAATGTGTCTGGAATATAACTAGAATGAATTTCCTGGTTACACAATTGCACTTTTTTTTATCATATAGTTCACAGTCATAGAAGGGAAATAGTTTTTAATCACAATTTATTGGGGCTATTATTTTGTCATGAGGACCAGTTAATCAAAAGCATCCCAAATGAGGGGCCAGAGAGATATGGCTTGCACTATGAGTGATGACACAATTGCACCATTTTCCTACATTTTAACATGCTTGTGTTGTATTCTGAAACTGCATAACAAACCTCAGTGCATTGTACAACAGGCTTTTTCTTCAAAACATATTCAAAATGTCATATTTTGAAAGGCTTTTTTCTGCATTCAAATGAATAAATTAGAGAGCTATATTGCACCTATTTAGAATTTAACTCATTTAACTGAGACTGAAGTGCAAATTAAAAAGTTTGCAGTGTTTTTCCATGGTATTTTTTTGTCATAACAGTAGTAGTATGTTTAGTTGGGGGGGGGGGGGGGGTTAGAAGCCTTTATTATCGCACATAAACATTACAGCACAGTGGAATTCTTTTATTCACATATCCCCACTTAGGAGGTTGGGGTCAGAGTGCAGGGGCAGCTATGATACAGTGCCCCTGGAGCAGGGAGGGTTGAGGGCCTTGCTCAAGGTCCCAACAGTGACAACCCAGAGCCTTAACCAATACAGCACTACAGCAGCCATTTCAATAATTTGCAAACATTTCGGGAAATCTGGTGTATATGTTGTCTGTGCAATACACATACAGTGGTGCAGGTGCAGGCTGTGAGGGATGTGTGATTACTCGTTTTATGGCATCCATGTGTGAGAATGCCGATTCGGACGTTTAAGTAGAGCCAGGGTAGAAGAGACGGGTTAATGTTGTTTCACCAAACTAACTGTTATGTTAAAATAAATAAATAAATAAAAAACGGAAGGAAAAAATGAAAAGACGGAATTATACTAACAAAAGTCATTGTCCTGTCAGTCATCGAGTCTCACAGGAGAGGCTGCTCGCGCCACTCGCCTTACGTCACATGACTCCTGCTCTGTGCTGCGACTGCGGCTCATGCTGAATGGAACACACACGCTAGGGTTGTCACCTACAGAAATACAGAAAAATAAGGGACGCCTGCCGCAGCGGTGCCACACCCCTCGGTGCCACGTTGACCACAGTCCCGATGACGTTCCAGTGGTGGTATATCATAACTTATTCATAAACAAAGTGTGACTGAGAACACAAAAAAAGCTTTTGGAGGAACTTGTGAGATGTGAACCATATTTTATTAAGTTATTCCATAACTTAGTAATTATAACTTCCAAAAGATCTTACATGAACATCATGAACATAATATCAGTTTATGAATATCAGTGTATCAGTGAATATCAGAGGACCAGATGTAGTAGTGTGCAGTATTGGATCACGTCAGGCCTACTTTCTTTTATAAGTGTACTTCTTGTCACTCCGTGCAGCGCTGAGAAGCTGTTTGTCTTTCAAACTCTGTGGCAACCCTAACACACGCTTCACTTCATAATTGTAGGGAATAAACTATTTATTATAGAAATGAATTTTTAACACAAAGCACTTAAAGATCTGGAACAAATTACAGGGCTAGTGCAGGGCTATTCAGTTGGCGGCCCGGCACTATACACTCTCACCCAGATGAAGATGGCTTCCCTTTTGATAAATTTCCCTTTAAAATTTTTTAAATAGCTTATTGTTTTGTGAATTTATATATTTCTATTGATATCAAATTATAAATAATATATTTGGTACAGAAAATGCAAAACTAGCTTATCTGAGATATAGCAAGATTTAGTGGCAGTGAACATATTTATTTCAAGTAATTACTTGTTGATTACTCAAAAATTTCTGAAGAATACAAAAATAAATGATACAGTTTTCTCTAAAATACATTTCTAATAAAATTATTATTATTCATAGTTGGGATTTTGATGGAGCCTTGTAATATTCAGTCAGTTTAATTAACACTGACACTGGGCATCATTTTGGACTGTAAAATAAACAGAGCATTACTAATAATGAAAAGGAAAAAATATACAACCATTAATATCAGTCTAACAATTTTCTAGCACTGGCATACTCTGGCACTTTACCAAAGTGAATGTGCAATTTTCACAGACAACTACCTAGACCCTATTTTTATACTAAAAAAAGAAAATGGAGGGAGAACTTGACTAAGAACTGCTCAATACTGGCATCTTGACAGCATGAACACCTGACTAGACAGAAGTACTGAAAAGACGAGAGAGACAAAATTAGAAAGAAGCATGAGTCATGAAACAAAACGTAACTCTTATACTCACATTTTGCACCTACTGTACACCTACTTTCTCCAACCCAATACCTTTTACCGTAACTGGTCACTCTTTCACCCACACAAAACTCTTACACACTTTAGGTGTTTTCGTAATCTTGTCATAGAGCATAGTAATAACAGTGAATTGCTGACAGCATTGATGTGGAGTGAACATGAGAAACATGTGGTCAGTAATATTTTCCTAATATTTCCAGAAAGGTAATCAAGTCATAAGTAGCCTACAACAAGACTCAAGCATTTCTCCCTCTCTTGGTGTGTGTTTGTGTGTATCTCAGTTCTACACTGTCCGTCTGTGTATACTCAAATACTAAAGAACATTTAAATGTGGTTCAACAATGCTAGATTGATCGCACACTTCAATAAAGATTGATCGCAGAAATCTCTTGATTTAAACAAACATCTGCTATAATGTATATTAATTAACCCTTTACAACAAAAATGTTGTAAAGGGTACCAAATAAAGTTTTTTGTCTTGTAAGAATTAGAACATCTTTGGTGCCAAGAAGTCCAATATGGAATATTTTGTGTAGTATAAAAGATTCACAGTACGTTCATTTTGCTTTTTGTTAATAACGTTATACATATGAAGATCAATAAATGTCTTAAAATATGGCTCTCATGCATTAAGGTGTTGCAGTAGGTAGCATTACTACCTGACAGCTCACAACACCTTAGTTAGATTCTAAATTCTGATTACTGTCTCTTTAGCTTTATATAGTATTTTAGTATGTAAATAAAGAATTGGCTTCCCACAGGTTAGAGACACACTATCAAGAAGCTGTGACCTACAGGGTGTTGATGAAGGTGTTGATGAAAATTGGACTAGTGTTGGTTGAGGAAGATCTGAGAGAGATTAGTGACTGCAAAGTGGTGGTAGGAGAGCGTGTAGACAGACAGCATCGGATCATGATATGTAGGATGTCTCTGTTGGTCAGGAAGATGAGGAGAGGAAAGATAGACCAAGAAGACCAAGTGATGGAAGTTGAAAAAGGAAAGATGTTGTGAGGAATTCTGACAGAAGCTGAGACAGGCTTTGGGTGGTCAGAAAGAGCTTCCAGATGACTGGGAATCTACAGCAGAAGTGATCAGGGAGATATTTTGTGCTATATTTGTCATCTGGAAGGAGATAAGAAGATAAGGAAACATTGTGGTGAAACAAGGAAGTATAGGACAGCATTCAGAGGAAGAGGCTAGCTACATAGAAGTGGGACGTAGAAAGGATCAAAGAAAATAGACAGGATTACAAGGAATCACAGTGCAGAATGAAGAGGGACATGGCAAAGGGGAAACAGAAAGCATACAATGATCTGGACTTGACAATAGACTTGATACACTGAGAAGGATTAGTGAGACAGAGAGAGATAGACATGGGAAGGATGTACAACAGATAAGCATAATTGAAGATGGAGATTGAAAGGTGCTAACAGATGAGGACAGTGTGCAGAGAAGATTGAAGGAATATTGTAAGGAGCTGATGAATGAGAAAAATGAGATTGAAAGATGGGAGAGAGAGATGAAAAGTGTAGAGCAAGAAATAGCAAAAATGAGATAGGATGGGGTGAGGAAGGCTCTGAGGTGAATCAAGAGTGGAAAGGCTATTGGTCCAGATGACATTCAAGTGAAGGTGTGGAAGTGTCTAAGAGAGACAGCAGTGGATTTTCTATCTAGATTTTTTAACTGGATTTTAGAGCGTGAGTAGATGCCTGCAGAATAGTGTTCTAGTGCCGATCGTTAAGAGCAAGGGTGATGAGCATAGTTGTAGAAAGTACAGAGGTATAAAGTTGATGAGCCACACATTGAAGCTATGGGAAGGAGTGGTGGAAGCTAGGCTAAGAAATGGAGTGGGTACTTGTGAGCAGCAGTATGCCTTCATGGACAGGTTGACAGAAGTCAGGCAAGAAACAGTTCATGTTGGCAGGTAAAGAGGGCATGAAGTTACTGTGAGTTACTGCTGTGAGTGTAGAAACAGGTGATTTACCGTGGTGACCTCTAACGGGAAAAGCAGAAAGTTGAATGGAAGGAATACCTTGGTGGGCCACTCTCAGATATCCCATGGAACTGTGCTCTTAAGTAGGTCCACTCATTATTAAACATTGCCATTCTCTCTTTCACTTTAAAGTAGTGCACAGAGCTCATATATGCAAAGTTAAAATAACCCAAATGTTTCCTGGTACTAGCTCTTTGTGCAATAGATGTTAGTGCATGAGGATACTTTAATTCACATGTTCTGGACTGGTTCAGAGTGTTACCGATGATCGATATTTAACATCGTTTCGGCGGTTCTTCAGCACACATTAGAGCCAGAACCTCTTGTGGCATTATTTGGAGTTGTTCCAGAGGAGTCATGGTTGTCAGCATCAAAATCCTTGCCTTCTCTTCTTTGTTAGCATGTAGGGCCATCCTACTAAACTGGAAAAATCCCCTCTTACCCACAAATATTTAATGGAAATTTATGTACTGTCTCTACTTCAAAAAATTACATAAGAATTCATTAGAAAATTCATCAGAAAAACACTTATTTAAGATGCTGTGCCCTGTTTTTGAATATGTTAATAAATTAAAATAATGCCCTTTTATTGATTGATTTTTTTTATTATAAATGTTTTATTTATTTATTTATTTATTTATTTATTTATTTATTTATTATAAACACCTGTAATTTCTATCTATGATCTCTACTCCAAAGATTTGTTGGTGAGGGTTGGGGGTTTGTTCAATGTGTTTATATATTGAAAAATTTAAAAAATATTAATATAAATTTTTTATCTGACAAATTTTCTGTCTATGTAACAAAGTGTGTACCAAGTGGGTGTTTACAACACATTAAAGAGGCTTGTGGCTTTTTTCTGTTCTTGTCAAACCCACCCCAATGACTTCTTTACATTAGGCTTACTAGTTTAGATTTACATCATTTTATTAAAATTTTATCCTTTATATGGAGCACTATATGTGCATAACCATCAGTAGTACAGATCATGCTCTCTGTGTCAAAGTCATCTTTCCAATGCTTCTTGCACTCAGAGTTATCTTGTATGGTGAGATTTGCCTCTCGTAGGACTTTTGATGTTCTGTTCTGTTCTTTCCTGCCCCAGCCAGCTATTGAACATATCATATTGGCTGGAAGGTTCTCATTCTTCTTAGGACGTTCAATGACTTGCACACTGTCTTTCAGATTGGCTTTGGACTTCAGCTGTAACTGATTGTTTACATATTGTTTGAGGTCAGAGCTGATTTGTACTAAATGACCAGATGTGAAGTGAAGTGACATACGGCTAATTACGGTGACCCATACTCAGAATTTGTTCTCTGCATTTAACCCATCCAAAGTGCACACACACAGCAGTGAACACACACACACACACACACACACACACACACACACACACACACACACACACACACACACACACACACACACACACACACACACACACACACACACACACAGAGCAGTGGGCAGCCATTTTATGTTGCGGCGCCCGGGGAGCAGTTGGGGGGTTCGGTGCCTTGCTCAAGTGCACCTCAGTCATGGCCGGCCCGAGACTCGAACCCACAACCTTTGGGTTACGAGTCAGACTCTCTAACCATTAGGCCACAACTGCCCCATGTAAATGTTTTGAAAGCAGAAAAAAGTATCTTCAGTAGCATGATATAATTTGGAGGTTTGCTTTTGTAAAAGTCATGCTTGATGCATTTCTGCACTGTGATTCTTTGCTGTTGGGGTTCCTTTTGACTGATGTTGTGAGCTCCTAGTAGCACTTCCAACTTGTTCTTTCCAGAGTATTCAATATCACTAGTTTCACAAAATATGCATCACATACATGTTCATAGATATTAAAACACAAACTTCTGTATGATAATGTGAGCAGTGGAATGATGTAGTAACATTGTAATGCATTGTAAAGCACATTAAAGACTTGTACACGCAGGAATCTTAGATGGGGTTTGAGGAGGTAAAAATTATTCAAAATGAAAGTAGAGGTGAGTGGAAAAAATGGTGAAGACATTTACAGATGAGATTCATATTTGGCTTGAAGCTTTTTTTTTTAGATTTATTTCTTTTATTTTATTGCTTTGAAAAACATTAATGTTCAGTGAAATTCAGATTTGCTGGCACATCTAAAATATTGGACCAAAGTGGCACATTTACAACAAATATTATACTAAATTTTCTATGCAACCGTTTTGGAAAAATACTTTTCCATCTAAACAATAATTAATATTAATTAATACTTATTATATTTATTTAGTACTACTTCGTGTTGTTAAAATCATCTTTGCCTACATTTTTAAGGAAACACCAATAAACTAACAACTGTCTTGTGAACTGTTTCGTTACGTGTGAGATAGACTCTATTTAAGTGTAACTTACATATCATACACATCCACCCTTGATCAGTTATTTTCAGTTAATTTTTGTGTGTGTGTGTGTGTGTGTGTGTGTGTGTGTGTGTGTGTGTGTGTATATATATATATATAATGCATAAAGCATCCATATGAAGAAAAAAATATAATCTAATATTATTTACATAAATTAGATAAATAAATAAACTTCCTTAATAAGTTTCGTCAAATTTTATAAAAAACAAAACTACACAGCAAATAATGTAAAATGTGTATAATTACAAGAGCTATGAAAATAAGGGATAGAACATTGATAAAAATACTTTTTTTGACAAGAAAATTAAAAAAAGTATTTGGCTGTCGTGATTTATTACAACCTAAATTGTTTATTTTCTAAATATTCACCATATATACAACAGTCAGTGTACATGGAGATCTTTTTGTTTAAATCATTTATTATTATGAAAATACATGCCAGGGTCACTATCACTGCTTTGGGCTGATTATTGTAATAGTATAAATTAGGGATATATTCATAGCATTTTCAGGCCAAGTATTAGTACATTTTTTGGTACTCTTCAATACTGATACAGTCACAGCTGTGCTTCTGTATAGGATACTTTTAAGTCTCTCTTTATATCTGATTTGGAAACTCCAACAATTTACTACCTCTCTCAGTCAAGCATTTTCCCCTTATACTAATTTCTAAAATGTTTTTCCCAAGTAGTCCTGAAGATGGCACTAATACAACAGATTAAATGTAAAATGCACACGTCCTCACTAAAAACTCACATGAGGAGAAGATAAAAAACTAAAGCCACCTAGCACCTGACTCATGAAGAAGTTTTCCAAAGATCTGGGGGCCTTGTGGAGCATGCTGAAACTTGAGGATCAGTATGGAACTGTTTATTATTTTATTTGCTGAATTCCAATTATGCATAAAATCAGATTTTTTTTTTTTTTTTACATTAAACTGAGAAGATAAGTATAGATTTGTGGTCTGTGTTTTCTAATATCTCAAGTTAAAATATTAAAAAATACTTCGGTCAAGCTCTAGCCTATTACTTGTTTAATCCATGGAATAAAGTAGGAAATCTTCATATACACCTCTGGATAATTGCGGTCTAAGCAATTATTTTTAAAGGTATATGCAGCTATTCCTTCTGGTACATTGCCACAGATAAGAGGACTTCCTGAATCACCCTGGAGTCAGAACAAGAAAATGAAATAAAATTATTGATGCTAGTGATTAAAATTCAATGATACTGATTAATAAATATACCATAGTACCTGACAAAAAGCTTTTTTCCCATTAGCAGCAGTGCAGATCATGCTATCAGTGTAAAATCTGTCATTCCATATTTTTCTGCACTCAAAGTTAAACTGTACTTTGAGCATCACTTCTCTTAGGACACTTGATGCAGCACTGTTCTGACTTGTTTTGCCCCAGCCAGCTATTGAACATATCTGATTGGCTGGAAGGTTCTCATTCTTTTTTGGAAGAACAGCAACCTTTACGTCCTTGTTCAGCTTGGCGTTGGACCTCAGCTGTAACAGATTCATTAGTGTTTGAGGTGAGAGCTCATTTAACCAAAAGTAAATGTTGTGAAAGTAGAAAGAAGTACCTTCAGTAGCACAATGTCATTTGGACGTTCATTCCTCTTGTAACAGGGATGCTTGATGTATTTCTTCACTGGGATTCTCTGCTGTTGGGTTTCCGCTTTACTGATGTTGTGAGCTCCCAGTACTACATGCAGCTTGTCCTTTTCAGAGTATTCAATGTCACTAGTGTCACAGATAATGCATAGCATATATTTTACTATTTTTTGCTATATTATGCGACTGCACACTGAAAATGCTAGCATAGTGTTTAAAATTGTTTAAAAGCACAAAACAACATACTCTACACAGTGGGCTGCAGTCAGCACATAATCATGTCGAATTAGAAATCCACCACACATGTGTTTATTGTTTATTTGAACAGACACCATGTAGGGTCGGGAGTGTGGTTTCACTTCATTTCCTCCAATAATACCACTCTCCAAAGCCCCTGAGAAGACAAAACATTTGCAGTTGGTGTTATACCTAAGTGCCTCAATTGTCCTCAGTGTGAAAAATACATCATAAATTCATATACACCTGTTGGAAAGGGCTCAGTTATGCAGAAGATACTAGCAAAATAAATAATGAATAGCAGTGTTCAGATTAATTGCTTAGGATGTTAATTGCAAGAGACTGAAGAAGAACCATCACAGAATATAAAAATAGGTAACACACATGATTAAGATTTACGCATATTTAACTGTTTTTTTCAAGTTCAAGTTCAAAGTGTTTATTATCATACGCACAGACATTCTTCTTCTTCTTCTTCTTCTTCTTCTTCTTCTTCTTCTTCTTCTTCTTCTTCTTATTATTATTATTATTATTATTATTATTATGAGTAGTAGTAGTAGTAGTAGTAGTAGTAGTAGTAGTAGTAGTAGTAGTAGTGTTATGGACTTAAATGTAAATATATGTTATGTGAAATAGATTTTTCAGAGCAGAACTAAATAAAAAAACAATGCAATTTTTATGATTCCACATTTATGATTCTGAAAGATGTATGTTAATGTATGACCTCAAAAACAATAATAAGAATAAAATAAAACAATTGTGAAAACAATAATAAGAATAAAATACGGAATACATTACCACACAAAGGGGTGACAGAAATTACAAGGAGAGAGATGCTAAAGAACATGTCTACTTCTGTACATCAAGACACATGAATTCTGTTACATTTCAACAAGCTTTCAGTCATAACTCCTCCCCATAGAGACTTTGAACTCTTTCACATTTTTCACCTCATATGCTGCACAATGCATGCACAGGCAGACACATATACATAGGGACTTTTTTTTGAGTGCTTTGAGGTGGCAGAAATGACTCAGAATGAAAGTAGAGTTGAGTGGAGATGTGTGAATGCTATTTCTTTTTATTAAAAAAAAGGAACAAAGAAAAGAGGAAAAAAAATTTCCAGATAATATTAAATTTCATCCTGAAGGCTTTTATTTATTTTTATACATAAATTATAGATACAGTTAATTCCAGAATTATTGGCACTCTGTATAATAATAAAGTTTTATCAATAAAAACTATTTACCTGCAATAAATATTAAACTTATTTATTCGACACATTGATCAATGCAATAAAAAGCATTCTAAAAAGGAATTTCTCATTCTGCCCTGTTCACAGACAGGAAATGATTCAACTTCAAAAGTCTTCACTATGACTGAAGGTGTGAAAACACAGCAGGGGCTTATGGTTTTAGAGTTATGTATAATTACCAAACTCATCTTTACTATATCTGTATGCATGTAATATGCAGCTGCAGGTGGTCCTGGTAAAGTTTGTGAAGTAACACCACTAAACTAAGCGCTGAAAGACTTCTTGTGTTTATTTTAGTGTGCGATTGTCAGAGTAAAACTGCAGAATAAGATTCAGTTAAGGTGTGTTTACATGCTTTACACATCCATAGATTTTATACACCTTCTTTCCAGTTAAACATTTACATGTTTAAATAGTGAAAATGTATGAAGCTGATGAAGATGAAGACAAAGAGTCTGTTTCTTTCTTTAAGCTTAATTCATAAACACAAAGATAATGAGAGTGATGACAGTTTTTAGATTTCACAAAAGCAGTGAATCTAGTGCATACTGTATGTTGTCAGTGTAATACACACAAATTGGTGCAGGTGCAGACTGTGAGGGATGTGTGATTACTCGTTTTAATGACATCCATGTGTGAGAATGCCGATTCGCATTCAAACTTTCTGTTTTGTGAGAGAGAAAAAAACGGAAGCAAGAAATGAACAGAAGGAATTATACTAACAAAAGTCATCATCCTGTTAGTCATCGAGTCTCACAGGAGAGGCTGCTTGCGCCACTCGCCTTATGTCACATGACTCCTGCTATGTGCTGTGACTGCGGCTCATGCTGAATGGAACACACTCGTTTCACTGTAGGGAATGAGATTAATTTTTCACACTAAGCACATTAAGATCTGGAACAAATTACCAGACTAGTGCAGGGCTGTTCAATTTTCGGCCAGTTCAATTGCACTATACACTCTCAGCCAGATGAAGGTGGCTTCCCTTTTGAGTCTGCTTCCTTTCAAGATTTCAAGGTTTCTTTATATCACCTCAGGGAATTTTCTTTGCCAGCATCACCTCTGGTTTACTCGTTAAGGATACATGTAAAATGTATTTAAAACTTTGTTGACTCTATACTTTTTATTGATATAAAATAGATTTGATCTGTTATATAAACTAAAATGTGTTAAAATATAATGATCAGCATAATACTTATAAATAATATATTCGGTACACAAAAGGCAAAACCAGTTATATCTGGGATATAACAAAAATTTTACAACAAAAATTTCTGAAGACGACGAAACTTAATTATGCAATTTCCTGCATAATATTCAGACAGTATAACTGACACTAACACTGAACATGCTTCATTTTGGACTGTAAAATAATCAGAGCATTACTAATAACTAGGAGGAAAAAAATACACAACCATAATATTGGTGTAATAATTTTCTAGCACTGGTATACTCTGGCACTGTTCCTAAGTGCATGTGCAACTTTCACAGACAATCACCCTAACCCTATCTGTATAATAAAAAAAGAAAATGGAGAGAGAACTTGACTAAGAAATGTTTTTAAGAGCTTTAAATGAAGCATGTATCTCTTTATTGCTTAAAAAGAATAAAGACCCTTTGGTTTGTGCTTCATATAGGCCCATTTCAAGGCTCAATTGCGATGCTAAATCTTTAGTGAAGGTGCTTGATTCAAGACTTGAAGATGTTCTCCCCATCATCATTTCTCAAATTGGGTCTCTAAAGAATTGTTTATTTAATATTCACTGTTTACTGAGGTGTGGTATATTCTCAGCATCAGTCCTTTCCAGAATGTTTTGTCTCTTTGGATGCAGAGAAAGCATTTGACAGGGTTGAGTTGAGTATCTTTTTTACTTTTTGAAAAATTTGGATTTGTTCCGGCCATTCTTTATAGCGCTCCATTAGTCAGGACTACAATATATTCCCAAGGTTTTATTAACTTGCATCATGGAACCTGATTGATTGCTTTTTATGTCTAATTCACAGACTTCTTTGCCAGCGGCTCTAACCATTCTGGAGAATTTTGTTCAGCTCTCTGGTTATGTAACGAGTCTGTCTGTGTTTTCCCTTGTTTCTGTCTGCTGTCATTTCCTGCTGTTAATTGTTGACCCCGCCCACCTATTTGTTACCATGGACATTAACTGCACTCGTTCTCTTCCCCAGGTGTTTTGTCTTAGTCTGATTGCCTCCGTCTTGTGATTGGTTCTTGTTCCCTATATGTACTCTGGTTTGTTCACTTCCCTGTTGTTAGTATGTGCTGTGCTCTCTGTCTCTGTCTCTGTCTCCTGTCCAGTGTTCTGATCTGTTTCTGCCTGCTTGCTCGTTCTTTGTTTCCTGTTTTTTGCCCATTAAAATAGTAACTGCAAATGGATCCGCATTCGCCTGTGACTAACCGTTACAGGCTTAATCTGCATCAGAGTGATTTTTTTTAAAGGGAAAAAATAAATAAGTCTTTTTTTAATCCTTTTAATGAATATGTATGGGTGAGGGGATCTTTCCAGTTTAATAGGATGGCTCTACATGCTAACAAAGAATAAACAGTCACATTGTCCACAACGGGAGCGCAGGAGGAGATGGCGCTAGATGTGATACAGAATAGCATGAAATACCCATTTATTAGAGAACTGCAGAATATTTTCCTTAATGTACATATATCATAAAATGTCAAAGTCTTCAAATACAGTCATGAAGCACAATCGCTACTCATCATCGGTCCTAACTATTACGGTGTTCATTACAAAACCTTCATGAAGAAGTATGTGTTCACTATAACATTTTCATCTTAAATTTTCACCCACAAATTAATTCTGTGATTTTGGCAAGGTGTTAACGATCAGTCTAATTGCTAGAAACATATAAATCCTCCGGTGACCAGGGTATGTAATGCTTCATGATGGCACTGCTGGAGGATTACGCCAATGGGAGAATAAGGAGAGAATGAGGTTTCAGGGACCATGATGATTTCCTGGCCCATTATGATGACTGGCGAATAAGCCGATTTAGATTCCCTAGAGCTGTGCTCTTAGATATATGTGTTGACTTGGGTCCAGTATTAAAGAGGGCAACACGCCGGAACCATGCCATCCCAGTCCAAATACAAGTCCTCACCACTCTGGGGTTCTTGGCAACCGGCTGTTTCCAGCGGGAATGGGCAGACAGGTAAATTATTTATATTAAAAAAAAACTATAAGTAATCCTCAACTTTGTGTCTAAAACCTTTTCCTATATGAAATAATTCTATTGGAATCTATCATCTCACCCTATAGGTCTGGTATATCACAGCCGTCCCTGAGTGCCATAATATCTGTCGTTTTGAATGGTATACTTAATATGGGTAGTCGATACATCAGGTTCCCCTACACTGTGCGAGAACATTAAAATGAAATTTTGCAGCAATTTCTGGTTTCCCAAATGTAATCGGCGCAATTGACTGCGCTCATGTTGCTATAAGGGCACCATCTGAAAATGAATTTGCTTATGTTAATATAAAGCATGTGCAGTCTATTAATGTGCAAATCATATGTGACTCCAACATGACCCTCACAAACATTGTGGCACGCTGGCCTGGTTCAACACATCATTCCTTTATCTTGACACATAACAGTGTAGAGAAAAGACTAAATGCAGGCGCAGTATGCGATGGCTGGCTTCATGGTGAGTTTAACAATATTAAAAAGTAGAAAATGTAACAATTTTGTTTTTAATATAATTATAACAATGTTGCTTTTAATATGATTATAACCTGCAGGCGACAGTGGCTACCCCTGAGACGCTGGCTCCTCACCCCATTTTTAAACACACAGAGCGCAGAGGAAACTCATTATAACGAGGTCCACTCTCGTGCCTGCGCAGTGCATTGACTATTTATGGTTAGAAATGGGTGTGTACAGAGCGGGATTTGAGGCTGGTTCATGTACACACATCTGCAGGTGATTTGTGATTTATAAAGGGAACATTGCTTACAGGTGTGCGTACGCACGGTTTTATAAATCGGATTTTTTTTGGCGTACGCCATTTTTGGCTTTTGGGCGTACGTAAATTTTTAGTAGTGATCCTACGCACAGTTTTATAAATGAGACCCCAGAACAGTATGAATTATATGAAATACCCTTACTGCACTGACATCTATTGCACAAAAGGACTAGTACCAGGAAACATTTTGGCTATCTTAACTTTGGATATATTGCCCCTTTACCACCGAGGCAGTTCGAGTGCTGGTTCGGAGCCAGAGCCTAATTTAGAACCAGTTCTTTCTGTTTCGCCCGCCAAAGCACCGGCTCCGAACCAGGAAAAGTGGTTCTTAAGTAGCACCAAAACGTTGCTGGTCTAGACTTAAGAACCGCTTGTGTCAAGAGCTGGGGGCGGGGCTACTGTTAGCGCATTTGATAATGTACCTTAAGTATACTAATGTTTAATACATTTTTACTTTACAGTGATATGATACATTATCAGCACACATGATAGTAGGTAGCTACATGCTAAGGCAAAATTTTTTTCTGCGTTAACGATAAAATAATGTTATGTACTTTATCGATTACAACCTCCGTTTATACAGATTACATGGAGCTGCACGTGCACATTTTATTCGCCGCGTTTGGATGCCAATGTAGGTTAGCAAGCCATGAGCATTAACAGTAAAGCAACATCCGCCATTGTTGTTGTGTTTGTGTTTGCCACTGCTGCGCTAACATTGCTGGGACACGTGACACGTATACAGTGACGTCACACTCGGCGCTGTGATGGCTCTCTAGCTGGTGGAAAGGCAAACCGGTTCTTAGAAGGTTCACCAGTCGACTTTGAACCAGCACTAGCGCTAGCTCTGAACCAGCACCCGGTTCTCTTTCATCATCTCGTGTTCGAGATCCACCTATGGGAAGGGCATCCGCTCCTGACCTCTACAGAAGCATCCAATTGCACCAAGTCTGGCTTGACAGACAGGAGCACGTGCCAAAGTCAGGTAAGGTAACGCCCCTTACCCGAGTGCATAATGCACCTGCACGCGCTGCCTTTCCTCAGTTTACTTTCGCTTCTCACGACTTCTGATCCTACCTCACAGCTCCCTGGTTTTTTGGACTGCACTTTCTGTCTTCAGGAGGACATATCGCTTGATCAGCCTCCGCCGGACGTGTTCGTCCTCAGCCAGGTTAGCTTCGCGAGCCGCCCACGCTCGCACCCCCCCCCGAGGGCTTTCCGTAGGCTGCCCGCCTGCTTTTTTTCCTTTTTTTTCCTCCTTATGGTGCTCTCCAAAACGGCCGCGTGCAGTGCGCTTATCGAGTCAGGAGAGGGGTGTGTATGACGGTAAGCTTCTAGGGCCTCCTGCCGGCCCAAGGAAGCAGCTCCTGCCCGTCCTCCCTGCATGTGCAAAACACATGAAGTATTGCTGGGGAGATCAGCTTGATCTAAAACACGGTCTCGCGGGGCTTGAGGTGAAGGATATGGTGGGTCTGGGCATGGGCGACCCCCCCATGATCGAGCCTTCCATCGCCAGACACCTTAACCCATCCCTGGGCGGGCTGCTCACCCCACCCAGGCCCGTCCTCCCAGGCAAGATGGATCGTTTCTCCGCATCAATCCATCAGGCGTCTTATAAAGCCTCAGCTCTTTCCATTCAAGCTCTCAATGTCTCCTCGCTGTTGTCCATGTATCAGGCTGAACTCCTGCTTGATTTGGGCCAGCAGCTGGAGAGTGGGTTGCCATCCCCCGATCTCTGGAAGGAGATCGTCACGGTCAATGACCTCGTCCACCGCAACGCCCGTCAGGCTGTCCAGGCTAGCAGGCGCTCTATGGCTTTGTCGGTGGTCGGAGAACGTGCGCTGTGGCTCAACCTATCTGGTCTCCCCGATAGTGAGAAGCGCCGCATCGCTGGGGCGCCAGTTGAGCCGGGTCAAGCTCTTTTCGGCCCAGCCGTTGCGCTGATGCAGCAGCGCTGCGTTGATAAGAAGAAGGAGGACGAGGCCCAAGGCACCTTGGCTTGCGGAGATACTTCCTCTTCTTTATGCGGAGCCTTGGCCCCTCCTGTTACGTATGGACCTCCTGACCCAGGCGAATGGGGAGATTTTTCATCCTCACCCGGGTAGGGTGGCTCTCTGGGCCTGGCCCGTGAGAGGGCGAATTTGAGCATGCTGGGGCTTCCCCCCGTGTTATCGACCACAATTCGGAGTGCCAGGGCCCCTTCCACACGCTCTCTCTATGATTGCAAATGGCGTGTGTTTGAGGCGTGGTGCGAGGAGCACCAGCTCGTCTCGTATCTGTGCTCAGTCACTGATATTCTGGTTTTTTTTACAGGGCCTTATCGATCGTGGCAGGTCTTTTTTGACAATTAAGGTCTATTTGGCGGCTATCGCTGCATGTCACGCCGGTTTCGGCGACGCTATAGTGGGGCAGCACCCCCTTATCCGTAGATTTATGAGGGGCGCGCGCCACTCCCTGCCGGTCACCAGGAGTGTGGTCCCGGATTGGGATCTCTCCTTGGTGCTGGAGGTGTTGGTCCTTTTGAGCCCCTGGGGGATATCTCCCTCAGGTTGCTGGGAGTTCCCTTGCAGGACATTTGTGCCGCGGCGAGCTGGTCCTCTCCGCACACCTTTGTCAGGCACTACCGGCTTGAAGTTACTCGTACCACCGTGGCTCATGCGGTCTTGAGTGTGGGCTCTTCGTAGCCACGTGCACTCTTGTCAGCCCTGTCCGCCCGGCCTGGCTGTGCATGTTTTTCAGGCATATGGTCTTCTCCCCGCCATATGCTCAGGTTGGTCCATTTACATGTTTATTTACATGTTCTTTTCCTGCAGGCTGCCCGCTTGTTGGATGTCAGCGAGGTTTTAACATGCATGTTGCCGCATGCTGTGTTTCCCTTTGGCTGAGCTTTTTGCCCCGCGCAGTATGTTATGTCTGCTGCTTTGTGACGTGCCAAGCACCACCTTTTTGGCCGTCCTCTGGCTTACAGGGCCTCGCTGTGAGTGTATTGGGCAACCGGGGAGTTGTCTATATCTCCCATAGGTGGATCTCGAACACGAGATGATGAAAGGGAACATTAGGTTACTGTCGTAACCCAGGTTCTCTGAAACATTGAGTGGAGAGATCCACCAAGTTTGCCCCGCTTGCTGCATGAGAAGCGAATATGTACACTGAGGAAAGGCAGCGCGTGCAGGTGCATTATGCACTCAGGTAATGGGCGTTACCTTACCTGCCTTTGGCACACGCTCCTGTCTGTCAAGCCAGACTTGGTGCAATTGGATGCTTCTGTAGAGGTCAGGAACGGATGCCCTTCCCATAGGTGGATCTCTCCACTTGATGTTTCAGAGAACCGGGGTTACGACAGTAACCTAATGTTCTTTCCGGTGGAAAAGAGACTTTGAACTGAATGAGCAAATGCCAATTTCTATGTCATAGACGATAAGTGGACCTGCTTAAGAACACAGTTCCATGTGACATCTAAGAGTGGTCCACAAAGGTCTTCCTCCCTTTCTACCTTCAGCTTTACCCGACAGGGGTTGCGACAGCGAGTCTGACTGACTCTCATTCCTCTTCTTTCCAGAGCAGAACTCAACCTTTCTATTTGTTCCTCCACCTGCTCTCTACTCTCACTACAGATCACAATGCCATCTGCAAACATCATTGTCCACAGAGATTCCTGTCTGACATCATCTGTCAGCCTGTCCATCACCACAGCAAACAAGAAGGGACTCAAAACTGATCCTTGATGTAGCCCCACCTCCACCTTGAACTCCTCTATCTGACCTACAACACATCTCACTGCTGTCATACTCCACTTATACATATCCTGAACTACTCTGACATACACACATTACCCTTGTTCTTAAAGATCGGCACTAGAACACTTCTCCTCCATTCCTCAGGCATCTTCTTAGCCTCTAAAACCCTCTTGAACATATTCTAAATAGAAACTCCACTGCTGTCTCTTCTAGACACTTCCACACCTCCACAGGTATGTCACCTGGATCAATAGCCTTTCCACTATTGATTCTGCTCTGCAATTCTTTGTAATTCTGTTTATTTTCTTCTGTCCTTTCCATGTTCCACTTCTTTTTAGCTAGCCTCTTCCTCTAAATGCTCTTGTGTACTTCCTTGTTCCACCACCTTGTTTCCTTATCTTCTTTTCTCCTTCCAGATGACACACCTAGCATCCTCCTTCCTGTCTCCCTGATCATTTCTGCTGTAGATTCCCAGTCATCCGGAAGCTCTTCCTGACCACCCAAAGCCTGTCTCAGCTTCTGTCTGAATTCCACACAACAGCCTCTGTAGCAGTCCCTGCCCAAATGACGGCCAAAATGTTACTGATGGATTTTATGAAGTTAATTACACCTCATACAAAGATGAAGCATCTGTTTCCACTCCAGAGAATCACAGTAAGAGCGTAATATGCACAATAAAGGCTCAGTCATATACTTTTGCTGCACTACAGTCAGAATACACAGTATATTATGCAACACTCATTACAACAAATGGACACGTGCACAAAACTTTTCTGGGGGTGCTAAATAATGATGAAACCATAACAACTACAGTAAAGTGCATGCTCCCGTTTATTACTCCTTAATCATTATCGCTCTGGAAGCTACATTACCTGTCAAATAAAGGTTCCACTTATAGCTGGCTTTATTCTTATGAACCTTTAAACTTAAATACGAAACAAATTTTGCAACTGAAATTTTGCAAGTCCGTTACATTCTTTTTCAACTTCGACCACTTGATCTTCTTTTCTATCTTTCCTCTCCTCTTTTTCCTAACCACCAGAGACATCCTTCAAATCATCAGCCAATGCTTACCATTCAAAATATAATTATAGATAACCGATCTTTAAAAAATGACAGACTTATAAACAGAGGTAAACATGGAAAGATAAACCACCAAGATGAGTACATTCATTTTTAACTTTAAATATATTATATTTTAACTAGCTTTTAAAGTTGGAGTATTGTAATTGTGTATGTACCTTATTAATTAAATGTGAAATTGTGTGGAGTAGCACACTAGTTTGGGGAAATAGTATTTATTACTTGTATTTTGTTTTCTTTCTTTTTTTTATTTTCATTTAAACCGGAAATTATAATTTATTTCCAAACAGCTTTATTGATGTTTTCATTTAGGTGGCCTAAAGCACACACTAAAAGACTTCAGAGTGTTAATGTGTGATATATTAAACTATACTTTGTTTCTAGTGTTCTAAATTGAGAGATTAGGTTTTTTTATATAGCGGCCCAATACCTACAAAACAGAAAAAGGACTCAGGGCCCCTTTCTACAACCATTGAGAGTAGACGTAGGCTACACTTGCATGTATTTTTTTAATAATTTAAACAAAATGTGATGTTATTTTACAAAGAGCTCCATATACACTGATTGTTGTGTATATACAGTATGGTGAATATTTAGGATGGGTTATTATAGGAAAACAACCAATTATTTTTGTAATAAATCACAGCAGCCAGTCACTGCATTTTTTATCATGTTATATCCTTTAATTATCCATAATTATGTGATTATGCACATTTTACATCATTCACTGTGTAGATTTGCGTCCTAATAAAATTTATACCAAACTAATTGATTCTAGATTGTCTTTATCTGTATGTTTTATACATTATAAATATTACACACAATGATTAACTGAAAATAACTGATTATGGGTGGATGTGTATAATATATAAGCACATTTAAATAGAGGTAATCTCACACTAAACGAAACAGTACAGAAGATTTCTTTCAGTCTTTAGTTTATTGGTGTTTCCTTAAAAAATTTAGTCAAAGATGACTGGGGTTGGGCTACTGTGTATATGCATTGTGAGGAGTAGCATGTGGGAGATTTCAACGCCTTTAGGGGAATGGGAGTAACAACAATCACAATAAAATGTACATTGCAAATATGAATTGTGTTTTATCATATTTTGTGTACATGTCACATGCATTGTTTTATAAAATGAGTAAGAAAATGCTAGTTGTCAGAATAAGTTATGCATAATTAATACAACACCTAAAGGTTTAAATTGACATACTATAGACAAACTCAATGACAAATTAGCTGAATTGCATTTAGCTGAATTGCATTATCTTTTTACCAAAATAACCTTCAGAAATAACAGTCAGATTATTTTAAACCAAATCAACCTTGCAGGCCTGAATCGATGCTTGGGGCCATTGAGACCAAAAACTCAGCAGTCATTTCACCCAAGCAGAAGCAACAAAAGAAAACAGGATGGTACCTTATTCCACATTTGGAGATTATGCAACAAACTAACCATCTGTCTCTGTCCACTAGCAGTTAACAATATCCGAGAAGTTGTTACTTTCTCCCGAACTGCAACAATCGTACAGAAGCACATTGAGCTGGCTTAGCTTGCCATCTCTGCTCGCACACATTGTTTCATTCCTCTTCTATTCTAACTAGGGGTCTCTGGAAGATGCACCAACTCTGCGAATTTCATGTTTGAATTCTGAGTCTCCCAGAAAGGTCCGTACTCAGTCAATTATCTAGCTGACAATCAAAAGTGTGAGTCTTTACCATCATTAAGCACTCAGTTTTAGAGCTTTCATCTCACAACTCCTCCATTAGCCCGCTAGTCAGCAGTCCTGAAGATGGCACTAATGCAACAGATTCGACATAAAATGCACAAGACCTCACAAAATACTCACATTGCTAATTCTCAATTGATCTTAAAACTCTCTTCATTACTACACATTTGTGTCTATCATTCTGTCACTTTCTCATTCACTTTCAGTAACTGCTATATCCTGGGCAGGTTTTCAGGGCACTGTGTACACATACATTCACACTCAGAGGCACTGTGACATTTTGAATGTTTGGAGAAAACTGGAAAAACTGGAGCAAACCTACAAGGACATGAGGAGAAGATAGAAAAAACTAAAGTCACTTAGGACCTGACTCATAAAGAAGTTTTCCAAAGATCTGGGGGCCCTATAGAGCATGCTGAATCTTGCAGCACTAGTAGGTCTCTTGATTTTTTTGTTGAACTCCAATTATGGATAAAATCTGTTCCCTTTCGGAACTCGAGCTGCGTCGAAACGCTATGGGAACGCCCTCTGCGTGACCGCGCTCTGAACCACGTGTGTAATCTGACCAATAGGCGTTGGGACGTGACGTCATTGGCGGATGACATCGCGTAAACTGGAAGCTACAAATGGCTGTGAGCTGGACAAGACGCTAGCTTCTGCTCGTTCAGGTAAGCGCTGTTTTTCTGATACCGTGTTGCTGATCGAGTGATGGCTGGCAGACAGAATTTCCGTAAATGTGTTTTTTCATGTCCCCGTTTCATTACCGGGAAGGATTCGCATGATCGGTGTGTTGTTTGCTTGGGAGTGGAGCATGCACAATCGGCTCTCGAGGGAGTCGATTGCTCGCATTGCAGCCGCATGGCTATGTGCACGCTTCGCTCCCGGAGAGCGCTCTTCAAGGAGAGCACTCTCCCTCGCGGCTCCGGTCCCGCTCTTGCCGAGGCAAAGCGGCGCCAGCGCTCGTAGGTTGATTTAGCAGCGGGATTGGAGGCGGATGAGTCCTCTCCAGCCTTGTCTGCTGAATCGAGCTCCAGCTTTTGCAGAGAAGCAGTCCCGATGGCTGCTTCTTCTCCCGGCGCGAGCAGCACGGCATTACATGTCTCTCCCTCCGAGGAAGGAGAGCTGATGGATGCTAGCGAGCCTGTGGGCTCCTCACAGCCTGTGCTGTATGAAGAGCTGATCGAGGTCGTGACACAAACCGTAGCCAAGCTGGATTTAGATTGTCCGGTGGAGCAGCAGAAGCAACGCACACCCAGTAAGCTGGATGAGCGTTTCCTGTGCCCTGTGTCACTTCCTCAGCGCCAATGCCTGCCATTTTTTCCTGATCTACACGCCGAGGTGTCCAGATCCTGGAAAACCCCGTACTCTACACGCACTTCTCCTAGTCGCTTCTCGCTTTACACGAATGTGGTTGGGGCTAAGGCGTGCGGCTATGGGGCGATGCCACGTGTGGAAGAGACGCTGGCTAGCTATCTCTCCCCTAGCGTAGCATCATTGCTAAAGGCTCCGGTGTTCCCCACTAAGCCGCTACGTGCTACGTCGGCCTTAGTGGGGAAGGCTTACGCGGCAGCAGGTCAAGCCGCGGGCTGCCTCCACACCATGGGTGTATTGCATGCATACCAGGCTGACCTGCTATGAGATTTGGGTGAGGAACTTAGCTCCGGGACCGCTGATATTGAGGAGTTGCGTCAGACTGCCGACTTGACTCTTCGGGCCACGAAACACACAGCACGGGCCGTTGGTCGGTCCATGGCGGCCCTGGTGGCCACTGAAAGGCATCTGTGGCTCACCTTGTCCGACCTCCTGGACAAGGATCGAGCTGTGCTGTTGGATGCACCGATGGCTTCTACTGGACTGTTTTGCGACACTGTGAAAACGATGGTCGTGAACAAGTTCCAGGAGTCCAAAAAGCAGTCGGCTGCATTTCAGCAGTACCTCCCTCGGCGATCTCGTGGGGCTGTTTGGCGGCAGCCCCAGCCTGGTCCTTTCGGGCACCGCGAGGCCCAAAAACAGAGCGTGGCCACCCGATCTCCACGGGCGGGGCCTAAGGGCCCAAGGCGACACTCTGGGCCCAAGAAGGAGCAGGATGACCTGAGGGTCACCCTCGCCTCTGATAAACGGGCAGTGGTGCATAGACCCTGTCAGATTACGGTTGGGGGGATGGGGCACACCTCACGTTACGGTGCCCATCCCTCCCCTGCACCACCGGGGTGCTGGGCCATTGGCTCTGCCACAAGATGTGCTCCAGAGCACGGCCCCCTGCCAGCAGGTACCTCCCTCCACTTCTGCCCAAAGTCTCGGTACGGATGGGGGAGACCCGCTGCCTCTCAGGAAGTATCAACGGCCACAGCATGTTGCTCCGGCCGTTCAGGTTAGCCTCCAGCGGTTCGCTTCCCACCTTTCCCCCCGAAGGTTCGTTGTGGAGGGGGAGGGTCCGCCGCCTCTCGCGAGGTGCCATCAGCTGCAGGGCTTGGCCCCAGCTGCTCTGAGTGGGTCAGAGGCCAGCCCCGAGGAACTTTCTGACAGCTTGGGAGGAGCTGCCAGGAGTCTCCCTGTGGGTCCTGCGGATCATAGAGGACAGCTATACAGTTCAGTTTGCGTCCTCACCTCCCCGTTTCAACGGGATGTGTCCCACCCTGGTGGGACCTGAGCAGGCTCTGGTCCTGGAATGGGAAGTGCGCACACTCCTGAGGAGAGGAACCATCGAGGTGCTTCCCCCCTCGGTTCGGGAGTCAGGCTTCTAAAGTCCGGACTTTGTCGTTCCGAAGAAGGATGGCGGGTTGTGTCCCATTCTAGATCTACGCTCCTTGAACTGCTCTCTCAAGAGGCTCAGGATCAGGATGCTCACCCTCGAGGAGGTCGTGACTCAGATCAGGTCCGGGGACTGGTTCGTCACATTGAATCTGGAAGACGCATACTTTCACGTTTCCATCCTTCCTGCACACAGGAGGTTCCTGAGGTTTGCTTTCGGGGGCGAAGCTCACCAACATTGGTTCCTCCTGTTTGGCCTAACCTCGTTCAGGAGAGTGCGGGAAGGCCAGCCACTTACTGTGAAGCCGTTCCAGAGGCTGATTGGGCTCATGGCAGTGGTGTCCAGCGTAATCCCGCTTGGCCTCCTGCACATGAGTCCCCTCCAGTGGTGGCAGGGGGTTTTCTCTCAAGGGAAACCCATATCGTTCCATCAAGGTCTCGCGGCGTGCC
The DNA here is from genome assembly GCF_022655615.1 of Tachysurus fulvidraco. Classification (NCBI taxonomy): domain Eukaryota; kingdom Metazoa; phylum Chordata; class Actinopteri; order Siluriformes; family Bagridae; genus Tachysurus; species Tachysurus fulvidraco. Next base: position 22,651,745 of record NC_062523.1, on the reverse strand, counting down.
CCTCGAGCCTTGGAGGTTTGGAAAGACCGAACGTTTCTGTCCCAAGGCCCCATGTTGGGGGCTCCATGTCGTCGCGTGACGCTAATGATGGACGCTTCCCTCATGGGGTGGGGTGCGGTCATGAGTGGCCACTCCGTCCAGGGTCTGTGGAGCGGCCCACGTCTCTCGTGGCACATAAATTGCCTGGAGATGATGGACGTGTTTTTGGGGTTGAAACACTTCCTCCCGGACCTGAGAGATCGCCACGTATTGGTCCACTTGGACAATACTGCGGTGGTCTCCTACATCAACCACCAAGAGGGATCTGATCTCGCCATTTCTACAGGCTAGCACGAGCGATCCTCTTGTGGTCTCGGGACAGACTCCTCTCTTTGAGGGCCATTTATATCCTGGGACGGTTGAATGTCAGAGCAGATGCCCTGTCGAGGCAGGGGCCGAGGCCTGGGGAATGGCGTCTCCACCCCAGAGCCCAGGTGGATCTGTTTGCGACCCAGGAGACCTCGCACTGTCCCCTCTGGTTCTCCCTCTCTCACCCAGCCCCGTTAGGTCTGGATGCCATGATGCAGTCGTGGCTGAGGCTATGCCTGTATACCTTTCCCCCGATCTCACTGCTCCCTGGAGTTCTGGAGAGAGTTCGCCGGGTTGGAGTCCGTCTCCTCCTGGTAGCACCCCGATGGCTGGGCAAGCCATGGTTTGCGGATCTGGTGTCCCTACTCGGGGGCCCTCAGTGGAAAATTCCTCCCAGGAGGGATCTCCTCTCACAGGCGGGCGGAACCCTGGTGCACCCCCGCCCAGAGCTGTGGAGGCTGTGGCTGTGGCCCCTGAGGGGGCACAGTTCATAGTGGCTGGTCTTACGACCGAGGTAGTAGAGACCCTTCTCCACTCCAGAGCTTCCTCCACGAGGAGGTTGTACGCCGCACGATGGTGACTGTTTACGTCGTGGTGTGAGCACCATGGCCTGGAACCAGTTAACTGCCCGATCAGCTCAGTTCTGGAGTTCTTACAGGAACAGTTTGCCGCTGGGTTAACCCCCTCGACCCTGAAGGTTTACTTGTCCGCAATCGCGGCATTTAGCACCCTGCCGGCAGGGCAGTCACTGGGTAGGCACCCATTGGTGACACGTTTCCTCCACGGCACCCGGAGGCTGAGGCCCGGGATGCGACCCAGAGTGCCTGTCTGGGATCTGGCAGTTGTGTTGGCGGCTCTATCGGAGCCCCCCTTCGAGCCATTGACCGAAGTGGCCCTTAGGTTTCTGTCTATTAAGACCACCTTCCTCTTGGCGATTTCCTCCCTGAAGAGGATCGGGGATCTGCAGGCCCTGTCCGTGGCCCCGTCTCGCCTGGAATTTGCCCCTGGCATGACCAGAGTGTTTCTCTATCCGAAACCTGGGTACGTACCGAAGGTGCCTTCAGCCCCCTCATGACCTGTCATGTTGCAGGCATTTTGCCCTCCTCTGTTTACAGCCCCCAAACAGGAACGACAGAACCGACTGTGTCCAGTCTGCTACGGCCCTAACAGAAAGGGTTTCCCGGCCGCTAAGCAGACGTTGAGAAGATGGGTAGTGGATTCGATTGTGTCAGCTCACGAGTCCTCTGGCCTCCCCGCACCCGAGGGGTCCGAGCTCACTCTACCCGGAGTGTGGCAGCCTCTACTGCCTGGTCCGCTGGAGTGGCACTCCAAGACATCTGTGACGCTGTGGGTTGGTCCACCCCACTGACCTTTGTCAGGTTCTATGACCTTGACCTCAGAGCCACCCTGGGCTCCTCTGTCCTACGTGCAGGTGCCGAGGCCCTCACTCTCTAAGCAGGGTCTGGTCAGTGTGGCGTGATTGGACACTCGTTCCCATAGCGTTTCTACGCAGCTCATGTTCCGAAAGGGAACGTCTCTAGGTTACAACCATAACCCTAGTTCCCTGAGGAACGAGATGCTGCGTCTCCGTGCCACACTCCCTGCATCCCTGCGGCGCTTACCTTCTCTCACAGGAGCTAGCGTCTTGTCCATCTCGCAGCCATTTGTAGCTTCCTGTTTATGCGACATCATCACGTCCCAACGCCTACTGGTCAGATTACACACGTGGTTCAGAGCGCGGTCACGCAGAGGGCGTTCCCATAGCGATTCGACGCAGCATCTCGTTCCTCAGGGAACTTCAGTCACACTCTACCCTATTACTTGTAGGATCAAAGTAGGAAATCTTCATATACTCTTGAATAATCTTGAATTTTTTATTCTGTTAATTATTTTTCTTTTGTTATTCGTTATTTCTTTTATTATTCCTTATGTTTACCTTCTGCTCGATGTTTATGTTCTATAAAGCTGCTTTGAGACAATGTCTATTGTAAAAAGCGCTATACAAATAAACTTGAATTGAATTGAATATACACCTTTGGATGCAATTTAAGCATTTTTTTAAGGTATATGCAGCTATTCCTTCTGCTACATTGTTAACGATAAGAGGACTTCCTGGATCACCCTTGAGACAGAAAATAAAATACACAAATTATTGATGCTAGTGATTAAAATTGTGCTGATTCAACATTGCTGATTAATAAATATACCACAGGACCTCACAAAAAGCTTTTTTCCCATTGGCAGCAGGGCAGAATATGCTATCTGTTATTCCATATTTTTCTGTACTCAAAGTTAAACTGTACTTTGAGCATAACTTCTCTTAGGACACTTGATGTGGCACTGTTCTGAATTGCACAGTGCTATAAACAATAGTGCACAAAACAACAATAGTGCACTGGTGAGCTGCAGTCAGCATATAATCATGTCAAATAAGAAAACCACCACACCTTTGTTTATTGTTTATCTGAACAGACACCATGTAGGGCCCCTACACATATAAGTGTTTCACTTAAGTTTCTCCAAAAATTCCGCTTTCCAAAGCCCCTGAAAGGTAATACATATGCAGTTGGTGTTCTATAACAGAATCTGCAAAATGTTAACAACTGAATTTACACAAAAATGAACCAGTTCAAAGGTTTACATGTGCTTGATTCTTAACTCTAATATTATTTTGTTTACTTTTTTTTCATATAAATCAACATAAACAAAATCAACATAAGCTATTAACATGCTTATTTAAAAAAAACCAATATAATAAATATTCACACCAGTGATCTTATTCAAAGGTTTTAATATATTATGCTGCTTTTTTGCGCATTAGTGAATGGTTGCACCTTTTGTAATAGTAATTGTAATCTGAGTGCCCAATTGTCCTCGGTGTGAATGTACATCATATACAGTGTGAAAATACATAATAAATTCATATAGTCCTGTTGAAAAGGGGCCAAATATACAGAGATAAGATACTAGAAAAGAGCATAATGAATATCAGTGGGCAGATTAACTGCTTAGGATGAGAAGGAGACTCATGAAGAACCATCACAGAATATAAAAATAGATATTGATCATCCAGGTAACACACAGGATTATGATCCGAGCATATGTAAACTATTTAACTGGATTTCTTCTTCTTCTTCTTCTTCTTCTTCTTCTTCTTCTTCTTATTATTATTATTATTATTATTATTATTATTATTATTATTATTATTATTATTGTCTTGTGGACTCTAATATGTCTGTAGTAAACCATGTCTTAAGTGAAATTGATTTTTGCATATATGATTCTGCTAGGTTTAGGTAAAAGTACGGCCTCAACTGTCAAAATATTGAGCTGTGCTTTCCTCTGTGACAGAGTTACTAAATAAACAACAGTGCCACAAGCAAGAAATGTGCTTCTATATGTGATAGTGTGGGCAAGCTTTACTCCAGCCATAGGAGATATGCAACTTACAACATCTGCTTGACCATTTAATGACTGCACACTCTGTACAGAAAGACATTAAAAGAGCTAAGATAACCATCCTGCAGAGGCATGCATGTTTGTGTCTGAACGCACTAGGCAATGCGCTATCCATTGCACTTTAGAGCCTGAAACTTCTGTTGTTCTTGGTAAGTCTTCTCAGCTTCATCCAAATTCATGAAGGACATGGAGACCGCTTGATTGCACACTCTGTAGGGTAAGACTTTTAAAGATCTAAGATAATCATCCTGCAGAGGCATGCATGTTTGTGTCTGAACGCTTCTCCTCCCATCGGCTGCAAGCTAGTTTGAATTTCCAAGATGTGATCAAGCATAAACCTAGATCTTATCCCTGGGCAAATAAGGCACAAGTTCTATGAATTTCAAAAGGCTCTGAAGGGGTTCGATCCCAAAACAAGCCAAGAAGTCCAATAAGCTATCCATTGTGCCACAGAGCCTGAAACTGCTGTTGGCCTTGGTACGTCTTCTCAGCTTCATCCAAATTCATGGACGGCATAACACACACCCGTTCGTTAGACAGCTGCTTTTCGTTGGCTAGCAAGCAACATGACTTGAGTGTGCAATCTTTTATTCTCATGACTCCAATGCCTACTACGAGGGAATTTGCTCTGCAGTGTGGCTTAAAAGCCATACTGTTGGAGTGGTGTTTCAGCTCAGATTGTAAAAAAGGGAAAGGGGGTACTGCATTTTCACCACCAGAAAAGCCAGGATCTCCTGTTTACTAGACAGGCATTTTAACCAACTACGCCACAGCACCACAGCCAAGAGTTGTTCTCTCTGTAATAGTTTGTGCTTAGAAGTGTTGTGAAAAATCTTAGAATAAAAATAATTAAAGTAGTATTCCTTACAATACTATAACCAAAGTAAAGTATTAAGCTATGCAAAACATTTCAATTGGTGTCATAAGACATATGTAGGCAAAGTTGTAGGCCAGATGTAAGAAAGAAAAGATGTTTATTGTAATCATAAACTTAGTAAAAAATAACCAGACTCAGTTCTGTCAGGCCTAGTCAGTCTGAGCTCTCTGCAATGTCAACAATGTGTGAGGGAGTAGGGTGAGACAGCTGAATCAGGCAACCAGCTGGATGGACCTGCTGATTCTGAGATTGAGGGTCTAAGGCAGGGGTCGGCAACCTTAAACACTCAAAGAGCCACTTGGACCTGTTTCCCACAGAAAAAAAACACAGGGAGCCACAAAACCCTTTTGACATCTAAAATGAAGATAACACTGCAAGTGTAGAAAAAACTGTAGTGTGTTGCATTTATGAAATCAATGAACTGCTACCGAGTAAACGAAATTTTATTTCTGCAGGCAAACAAAAATATTTTGAACAGTTTGAACTAACCTTAAGAAAAAAGATGCTGGGTTGAAGGTTACTTTCAAATAAAATGTTCAATGTCTAATTGAGTCCTCTTCGTATTCATGGCTAGGGCTCTCAAGTTTTGAAGACAGGCAAGCGTGACATCTCCAAACCCCCAAACCCCAATTTTTTTCATTGGTTGTTGCGTTAAATCTGTCCCAGATAGTGCTATTTTCTGATTGGCTATTGTGTAGCCTCTTTTTTTGATTGGCTGATAAGTGTCAGGCTCACTAAGAACTGAGACGCGCTTGATTCCTGCAGCACGGTTCCATAGAGACAGCGGTGTGGACTGATACATTTTGTGCGCTGCGGCTTATTAACTATATGATAATTAGTCAAAAGGAAATACGATGTGTGGGGGGAGAGCGGAAGAAAAGACCAAACTCTCAACATGTGACACCTGACAGTCCTGCATGACATCAAAATTTTAACTTGCCGGCTGCAGCAAACCAAAAATGCGTCTGCTTCCGTGTGTCGGATTTCACAAGTCGGCAGTTATGACGCATAATTTGAGCGGCAAAAAAAATTAAACACGGTTTATTTTAATGTTACAAGAGCATCATAATCTTAGAATTTAGAATTACATTTTTTAAACTAACAAAATAAAATAAATTTACATTAAATATTTATTTTCCAAATCTAGAGCCGCAGAAGAGGGATGAAAGAGCCACTTGCGGCTCCGGAGCCACGGGTTGCCGACCCCTGGTCTAAGGGAAACCTGACCTCTAGTGGAAAAAGAAAAACTAAGGGTTAAAATATGCATGTGCATGCAAGCCCAGTCTGGAAAGTGACAGACTTAGATCATAACAATGTTCAGCTCATAGGTTTAGTAAGCTTAAGGAGAACATAGAACTCAACTTATATACAAGGCAACATTATATACAAAGCAACATTATAACAGCAAGGGCTTGGCAAAAATTTTAAGAAATATTTAGGCCACCTTCTACCTTGCAGCGTTCTAGTTAAGCTAGACTTGGCCAGTTAGCTCAGCTGGTTAGAGTGTGGTGCAAATAATGCCAAGGTCGGGGGTTTGAGCCCTGGCTGGGCTATTTTTTACACCCCAAATGGAAAAATATAAAGAGGCAATGTTCATTGCTCCTGCCTATTCGAGGTAAAGAGCAGCTGCTTATAGGCTGTTGACAACTATTTGCTGTTTGATCCTG